>NW_013768298.1:0-1257 GCF_000517525.1 Limulus polyphemus
TACTTTATAGATCTATTAAAGTTTATAAACATTTCTTGTACTGGAGTTTTAGAAAATTGTTAATAATTTCTTAATTATCATTCAATGACGTGACTGATCAAGACGGCAAATCAAAGGATCAGTATTTGAGAGAAGTCTCAAGAATACAGACAGATCCAACCCTACCTGAGATAAATGACAGCACCCAACTGGATCACTGGTGGAGAGAGGTTATGCCTTGCTATCCAGCTCTTGGGAAGGTAGTAAGAGCTTGTCTTAGTATTTTCACTGGACCCAAAATAGAACAGTCATTTAGCGTTATGAATGACCTCATTGATGCTAAATCAAACAGGATGGCTGTGCAGACATATACTTCATTTCAGAGCGTGAAATATGATTTAAAAGCACAGAACACCAGCAGCCTTGGTCATTACCATAGGGAGGATGTCCTAAGGGATCCTGTGGATAAGAGTGTGTGCTACCACATGCAGACAGCTTATGGCAGATATGCTAAAAACTGAGGGAGAGGAAAGAAGAAAAAGCACTGCCAATTCCAGCTTATTCTAAACATAGATCAAAACAATCAGTGCACACAATTACTAAAAACATTAAAAAAGCAATACGGTCAAAGAGAGGAGCTAGCAAGAGAAAACGAAACAGTGAGGATGTTGAAAACTAAGGAAGAAAAAGATCTAGTGTTGTTGGTGTCACTGTCATAGCTGGTTTTCTCTTTCCTAAGCAGACTGTCTTGTTTTATTATTATAGAACTATGAACTTTTTACAGAATTTGCAGTGCATTCCATGGTATATGTATAATTTAGTGCTTTACTGATGGATTTGAAATCCTTGAAGTGGCATGGTTATAAGAAATATTCCTTTTGTGTTTTCTTCACTTCAGTATTGTGATAACTGATAATATTTTATACTGAATGAGCTCAAATTACAAAAAAAATGTGGCTGATTGATAAGATCTTTTGTAAACTGAATGAGTTTGATTTTACAATAAATATACGTCTGATTTATTTTTAGCAATATTTTAATAATGAATCTATTCAATTTCATAATAGTGTGAACTGTTTAGTCTCAGTTGAATCATACACATTTCAAAAACACATATGCAGTACTGAGTGTAAGTTATAAAAGCATTACTTTATATAAGTTTTGACATCCAATAGTGAAAATTATGAATTCCAAAGAATGCACTCTTCAAAATTATCCATTAACTAGGAGAATCAGATTTGATATTTCTCACATGTATTTGATAATCATTGATGTAAC
>NW_013768299.1:0-1937 GCF_000517525.1 Limulus polyphemus
GTATACACACACAATAGACACTTACTTTACCTGTATACACACACAATACACACTTACTTTACCTGTATACACACACAATACACACTTACTTTACCTGTATACACACACAATACACACTTACTTTACCTGTACACACACACACACTGGACACTTACTTTACCTGTACACATACAATAGACACTTACTTTACCTGTACACACACAATACACACTTACTTACCTGTACACACACACACACACTGGACACTTACTTTACCTGTACACACACAATAGACACTTACTTTACCTGTACACACACAATACACACTTACTTTACCTGTACACACACAATATACACTTACTTTACCTGTACACACACAATAGACACTTACTTTACCTGTACACACACAATAGACACTTACTTTACCTGTACACACACACACACACTGGACACTTACTTCACCTGTACACACACAATATACACTTATTTTACCTGTACACACACACACACTGGACACTTACTTCACCTGTACACACATAATATACACTTACTTTACCTGTACACATACAATAGACACTTACTTTACCTGTACACACACAATAGACACTTACTCTACCTGTACACACACACACAATAGACACTTACTTTACCTGTACACACACAGTATACACTTACTTTACCTGTACACACACAATTGACACTTAGTTCACCTGTACACACTTACTATACCTGATCATCTAAACTGTGCTGGGAGGATCCACATTTCATGCAAGTATATGTTTGGCACCTTGTACACTGTGACAACGTCTGGGGCACCTGACACAGTGCACACGGTTGGTATTGTTTAGAAACACCTCCAGAGGGCTTTGCAATGGGTTTCCTGTTAAAAGAGGCGAAATGTTACCAGTATGTATAAAATAGACAAATGTTGTTGTGTCCAAGAAGTGTTGGTCATTTTATTCTTACTTCACAACAACGGATGTTTCAATTTAAACTGTCAAGGCGCCTAACTAAACAACAGTGATAAGAATTGGGTTTCCAAACCCACAACATACGACAACAGCCCATAAGATTAAACTATCAGGTGCTCTAGGCCTATCTTAACATTGTTAAACTATCAGGTGTTCTAGGCCTATCTTAACATTGTTGAAACTATCAGGTGCTCTAGGCCTATCTTAACATTGTTAAACTATCAGGTGCTCTAGGCCTATCTTAACATTGTTAAACTATCAGGTGCTCTAGGCCTATCTTAACATTGTTAAACTATCAGGTGTTCTAGGCCTATCTTAACATTGTTAAACTATCAGGTGTTCTAGGCCTATCTTAACATTGCCAACATGACCCGCAATTCCCTCTAGCTAACAAACGAATTACGACATTAAAAATATAACTTGCAACAATGCGTATAAAAAGAATCTATATGATTTCACTTTCACATAGTTTGTTACAACTATAAATATATACCGGAACGTACTGTTGTTCACATAAGTACTGGAATGTATTGTTGCTCATGTTTGCCTGGATGTATTTATGTATGTAGGCTTATTGTAAGAAAGGCCTCATAATTCATCTTGTTCTATGTAAGAAAGTTTATAATTGTATACTTTAAGCCTTCTATTAATTTTAGTTATAATTTTTACACTGTATTTTCAGTCTAATAACACCTTACATTTACTGTGTAAATATAACTTTATCGTGCAACAGAATATAACGATACAATCTTAATATTAAATACAATAATGTTTTAGTAATATTTAAGTTATAAAACTTACTGTGTTATTTGTTGATGTAAATTCATATCCATAATACTAGACTTTTACATCATAATTTACTGTTGCTCGTTTGGTCAACAGGAATCGCATAGCATTTTAAACTTAGAAATTGTCTTTGAGAAATATAGCCTTGGAAGTTAGACCACATTTGTAGGATCGACACCCTTCTACAGAATTTAAACATTT
>NW_013768300.1:0-809 GCF_000517525.1 Limulus polyphemus
GGTAGAGGTCAAGAGGGTATAACGCGAAGGACTGCACGAGTGGAGAACAGGAGGCTATAATACTAACTCACGAGGTAGAGGTCAAGAGGGTATAACACGAAGGGTGCACGAGTGGAGGTCAGGAGGCTATAATACTAAGAGTGATTGGGTAGAGGTCAAGACGGTATAACACGAAGAGTGCACGAGTGGAGGTCAGGAGGTAATACACTAAGCTTGAATAGGTAGAGGTCAAGACGGTATAACACGAAGAGTGCACGAGTGGAGATCAGGAGGCTATAATACTAAGAGTGCTTGGGTAGAGGTCAAGAGGGTATAACACGAAGGATGCACGAGTGGAGAACAGGAGGCTATAATACTAAGAGTGCTTGGGTAGAGGTCAAGAGGGTATAACACGAAGGATGCACGAGTGGAGAACAGGAGGCTATAATACTAAGAGTGCTTGGGTAGAGGTCAAGAGGGTATAACACGAAGGAGTGCACGAGTGGAGGTCAAGAGGGTATAAAACGAAGAGTGCTTGGGTAGAGGTCAAGAGGGTATAAAACGAAGAGTGCTTGGGTAGAGGTCAAGAGGGTATAAAACGAAGAGTGCTTGGGTAGAGGACGAAATTTCCATCCTTGAAACGTCTTTATCAAACAGGTCGTACAACTCTGTTATGGGTTAGATATGGACTCTGATCGGATTATTCAATAGAAAAAATACGTGTAAATTCAATGGGTCTTGAGTTTGATCCCTTACTACAGGAAAGAAACTAACAGCTGTAATGTGTAAAGTCTTGAGTTTGAAACGTTACTACAGGAAAGAAACGAACA
>NW_013768301.1:0-809 GCF_000517525.1 Limulus polyphemus
TTATAATGCTGCTCGAAGAAGTCAGCAAGGTAATTTAATGAGGCAATCTTTTTTATTTTTTAATAAAACAAATCTTGGTTTCAGATTACTATTCTTTCTTGTGGGACGTCTCGGATTATTTATTGGACATCAAGCAATCTATTATTTTTGTTCTTTTTTCATTGTTTCCGTGTCTTTTTTTTACACTTGTTTTTTTAATGAACTAATTAAAATAACTAAAAATGTAATCGTGATTACTGACACATATGGAATCGAATTGTAAAAGTAATAATCGCTCAATTCTGTTGGAAACCAAAAGGCACTTGTGATAAAAATCACGCTCACTGCATTGTTTTCACATTCCTCTTCAGTTAATTTCAACATTTTTTCTTAACTATGCTAAATTCAGTATAAACAGAATTTTGGAATGTTATATAATAGTTCACGTAAAGCAAAACTGTTTTAGATTTAATATGCTGGTGAATAAATAAAACGCTCTAAGTTTAAGTATCTAAACTTTCAGTATACTTCATTAGCCACTAGAATTTAATGGTTATCTAGCGCCATCTGTTGACAAAGTTATAATTTAAATTAATATTGCTATGAACAACAAAAGCGACGCAGCTTAAAAACTTTTGTAAGTGAACAAATTATATATTATTCTCAAAAATTATTTCAAAACTCTAACTGCAACCAAAGAAACATTTATATTCATTAGAACAAACCAATTAGTCAATAAACAAAAATTGACGTAGTGAAACTCGTATTTGCATTCATGGAATTTGATTGATAAATCTGTTTGTTATATTTAAAGTTTGTTTCTAATTAAG
>NW_013768302.1:0-808 GCF_000517525.1 Limulus polyphemus
CTTCAGCAGCATCATTTGTTCTGTTGTTCACTTTGTCCCAACTGAAATGACCTGGACCGTGATAATGCCAAAGACTGTTGGCATGCACCACTTTTGGCTAACCTCGTCGACCACATTTTACCCGGAAAGTCACGTCTGAGAGACGATCCACTATGTGATATGGGCCTTCCCATGGAGAAGACAACTTAAGAGACTTCCCTTTGGTCTTCCTGGGATTATACAACCACACCTTGTCTCCTGGTTCAAAGCTGACTTTAGTAGATCTCTTATCATCAGATAGTTCGTCGAATCAGCAGACGTTTTCAAGTTTGAATGCACTTGATGATGAATATCATCCATCCTTTCTAATAACACTTTCACAAACTCTGACACATTCTCAGGCAACTCTTCATAAGGTGGGCGTCCTTTATGCTTGGGTCCCCTTTTAGCACTACATGTACTGCATGTCCTGTACCATTCTTCCACATCTCGCCTCATACCTAGCCAGTAAACTTTTTGTCGTAAGTGACTCAATGTTTTCTTAATTTATCATGGGATTGACGCAGCACAACTTCTCATAACTTCCTCGATATAACTGTATGCCAAGTCGTCACTTTCCCATCTGTAGTTTCCCATCTCCAGAGAAGAATACCATCTTCAAGCTTCAACTGGTCCCATTGTGCCCAATTGTGCTTTGTCACAGGGCTTAGACTAGACACCTTCTCCCAAGCAAGGCACGAAACACTTGCTTTTAAAAATCAGTTATTGGCTTCAAATCTTGATCTTTCTCCTGTTCTGCCTTGATATCTATATTTGGTTCCACTTCACC
>NW_013768303.1:0-809 GCF_000517525.1 Limulus polyphemus
GTGAAATCTGTTTCTGTCTCGTTCTTTGCGACTCAAATGTTACACCTGTGTGGAGTAAGCACCCTCTCACGAGATTTCACAAATATCCGGGTTTTTTTATCGGGTTCTGGACATCTCTGTTTTGTCGGAACCACTCCTCTATCTCGAGATACACATACCATAACAGTATGGGTGCAAATGAAGAAGGAGGCAGATAGGAGGATTATCTTATTAACAAATGTTTCATTATTGCTATAATAGTAGTAATCCTATATAATCCTTGGCCCCATAGCAATAAATTATCGTTATTATTGTGCAGCTAAATAGACAGAAACTCTTACAGTGTTTGTTACTGTATTGTATTCAGGAATTCATGCAAAGTTTTAGAAGGTTGTTACTGTACTGTATTCAGGAATTCATGCAAAGTTTCAGAAGGTTGTTACTGTACTGTATTCAGGAATTCATGCAAGGTTTCAGAAGGTTGTTACTGTACTGTATTCAGGAATTCATGCAAGGTTTCAGAAGGTTGTTTCTGTACTGTATTCAGGAATTTATGCAAGGTTTCAGAAGGTTGTTACTGTACTGTATTCAGGAATTCATGCAAGGTTCCAGAAGGTTGTTACTGTACTGTATTCAGGAATTCATGCGAGGTTCCAGAAGATTATTACTGTACTGTATTCAGGAATTCATGCGAGGTTTCAGAATTGGACTTAACCGATGAAGTGGATAGTCTGGAAATGGAATGTTCCGATAAACGAACCTTAGTGTTCTGCACTGGACAGAGGAACACTCCATCAAAACACGTTGCATGTGTCTCTGCAGTGCGATCC
>NW_013768304.1:0-895 GCF_000517525.1 Limulus polyphemus
GTTGGCATTTCATGTGCAAAACATGTTTAGAACAGTGATGACTAAAGAGGTTGTTAACTGCCTCTACTGTGACCTTTGGTCACCAAACTCCTATGCTTGTTTCTATAGCTTATGTATGTGCTGTGCTATTATTTACTGAAGTTCTAACCTCGTTCTTGATTACTTATCTCTCAAGACTTATTTTTTTATAATACACAGGCGTCTACTTGTCCTCTTTAGTTTTTTATATGTCCTTCGACTTGTTGACTTGTTATATGTCCTTCGACTTATTTACTCTCTTTTTAACTCTTAAAATCTTCATTTTTAATTATACTTTACTTAATTACGTTTATTTTATTCAAATTCATAGAATCAATGGATGAAATTTCCTCAAAATTTCCCGTTGCTTCAGTACCGAACCCTGTTTGTAAGTTATAAACAAGGAAGATTGTGCAAGGCCACCGAGAAGCAGCTGCTTAAACAATACACGAAAAGGGTCACTGGAAAGTTAAAACTAGGAACTCGGAAAAACGTATGCAAGTTATCCGAAGTTTAAACTAGGCACACTCAGAATAATCTATGCAGGTTTTAAAAAGTTAAAAACTCAAGGAAATTAGAGTAATGTTTATAATTTTTATATCTAGGGCGTATAGTATTTATAGTTGTACCCAAGGTTTAAACTTGAGACGTATAGTGTTTATAGTTGTACCCAAGGTTTAAACTTGAGACGTATAGTGTTTATAGTTGTACCCAAGATTCAAACCTGAGACGTATGAGGTTTATAGTCGTGCACAAGGTTTAAACTTGAGACGTAGAATGTTTATAGTTGTACCCAAAATTTAAACTTGAGACGTATAGTGTTTATAGTTATACCCAAGGTTTAAACTTGAGACGCATAGTGTTTATAGTTGTAATC
>NW_013768305.1:0-808 GCF_000517525.1 Limulus polyphemus
GTCCTGTTCTGCTTTGATATCTATACCGGGTTCCACTTCACCATCATCAACTCCTTCAGTCACTTTGACTTCAGCTTTGGGATGTTCTTTTATTCTACCCCAAATTATCTTCTCTGACATAGGGGGTATTGTAGTTGACTTAAGTGCTGTGGCATGCAAATCAATAGAAGCAGCAACACTTACCGGAATTTGGCCTTTGTTGTTCCCAAACGTCATTTTTTAAAATTAACTACACACTTCCTCGGTAGTAAGTATTCCAACCATAGTATGCATTGGTCTTCAATGTCAGCCAAGTATACTTTATGTCTGTCCTTTATGCTCATGAGCTCAATAGTTACCCACACTGGTCCCCACAACCTTGAATAATGTCCTATCACACCACAGAGCTTCTGTATGGCTTCTGGTACTCCTTTGTGATCCAGCAAGGGTTTGGTGAAATGCAGAATCTATAACAAAGCTGCACCTTGGGCCATCCAACTTCCCTATTACGTAGACACTATATGTGCTTGCCATTTTACACTTAGCTGTTGGGACTTTTACGATGGGGGTTGGTGGGCATCCCTCAGCACCAACCACTGCTGGTTTCCCGAAGCTGACTTATTTGTAGTATTCTTCTTACACTGGCTCCTCATACAGTTCCAACAACCTCTCTTGGTAGCAGCCTTTCCTGCCATGGCATCTTCCATGTGTTGAAGTTGCCCGGCATTGAGCTCTCTTGTGCCCAGGTTTGTTACGGTACCAGCAAAGACCCTCAAACCTCTCTGAAAGCTGACCTTTTCTGGCCTTGAATCCTGATGACTGTACCAAC
>NW_013768306.1:0-872 GCF_000517525.1 Limulus polyphemus
CATGTTATGTAGTTAGTGTGTGTTAATTTTAACAATGTATATTTAATTTATAGTTTTATCCAATAAAGGGCATGTTATGTAGTTAGTGTGTGTTAATTTTAACAATGTATATTTAATTTATAGTTTTATCCAAAAAAGGTTATTTTATGTAGTTAGTGTGTGTTAATTATAACAATGTATATTTAATTTATAGATTTATCCAAAAAAAGGTTATTTTATGTAGTTAGTGTGTGTTAATTTCAATAGTGTGCATTTAATGTATGGTGTTATAAGGTAAAATATCTGTGCTTACAAAACTGCTTTGTCATAATTTTTATTAACCTTCTGTACAAAGTATTACCTTAACTATCCTCTCTTTACATCCTTCAGAGTCACTGCTTGGAGAGTTATTTTCCACGACTAGAATCTTCCTTTTCCGTGGTCTTCCTTTCATCTTGGGAACTACAAAGAAAAGGAACAATAAGAAAAATGATACACCAAGTCTTCTCTGGGAGTGGGGCCCTATTTGTTAGTTTGATGAAAGTCTACTTATTCAAACAATTGTTGAAGTACGGGTATTTCAATGAGTGGCAGTCAATGTTTACTTTATCCACCCGTGAATGATAAATATAATAAGATTGGAGCATTATACAATTCTGACTGCTGACGTCAACCACTTCGAAAGTTAGAGCACGTATCAAAGTCAAATCGTAGAGTAAGTTTAAATACAGTATAACAGGCAGTACAGCTGTAACTAACATAGAGAAAGTTTAAATACAAGATATCAGTCTACAACACTGTAAACGTCATTATATCAGTCTGGAACACTGCACACGTTGTACTTTTTTTGTTTTGTTTGTAATTTATGCACAAAGCTACACAATGGCTATCTG
>NW_013768307.1:0-804 GCF_000517525.1 Limulus polyphemus
ATAATTGCTGTAGTGCAGGGTGATGATGATGGCCCAGGAAAAATGGAGTTGTTAGTGCTTGAAGCAGTTTGAGGCTCAAGTAAACCGGTTTGCATATTGTCAATGTCATCACCACAGAAATATGGCCCAATAGTGTCAACCTCACAAGTTTCACATTCATCGCTGGCACTAGAGAAAGACTAAGATGGTGACTGGGCTGTGTTATTAGCAGTGTCTGAAAATAAAGATAAATAAAAAAATTTAAAGAGGCGACTAGTATATAGCTTTAACATAACACTGTAGTTTATATGGTACATAAAATATATAGTAAAGATTCTTGTCGTACTCATCTATATATAGGCGAATTATAATATTGTTACGACAGCGGAGGTCACGTGACGCTAGTAACACGTCATATTCTCGAACGTTCACGTCCGTTCCTGAAGCCTCGAGAGGTTACTAGATATGCGGTATTCTTGTAAATATAAGACCGGTAAGAAGTGACGGCAACAATGCAATGGAATGTAATTGAACCGCAGACAAAGATAGAGACGTATTGTTGGGTCGAGCGCGTGTGTAGTTCGTTGTGAATTATAGCGTTTGTTTAACTTATAGTGTGACCTTGAAATTAAGTGAATTTCAAAGTTGTATTGAGAAAGAATAAACTAGTTTTATTTAAGAAAGGACTTGTGTCGCTAAAGTTTCATCGGAAAGTAATTTTACGGAAAAATTAACTAATGACCAGAGACATAACAAATTGGTGTCAGAGAGTGGGACAAAAAAAATAGAAACGAGAAGCGGCAAATCAAACTAACAGCTTAGCAG
>NW_013768308.1:0-809 GCF_000517525.1 Limulus polyphemus
GTGCTTGCTTCACTTGTATTTTCAGTTGTGGACTGTCCAAGGCATCTACAAACTGATCCCTCAGCAACAACTTGAGGAGATCGGGTGGTGCAGTTGGGTAGGCCTTGTGTGCCATACTTTTCAAGTCCTGTGCGAGCTCTTGCAGGCTTTCCCGATTAGCACCGACTCTCGTCCTAAACCTAGCACTGTAGACTTCGGACTGATTTTGGATTCCGTACCCGAGTTCTAGAGCCGCTACCAGTGCTCTATAGTTGTGTCTGTCGTCTGCTGAGAACTGTCCAAGTATTTCCAGTGGTTGTCCCTTCAAGCTCGTTGCCAGATATACTGCTTTCTGCTCCTTTGTCCACCCATTAATTTCTGCCAGGAGGTCAAATTGTGCTCTATATGCTTCCCACGGTGCCTTCCCATCGAATTCCTGTGGCTTCCTTCGTACTGGATCACCCCTGTTGCTGACATTCATATCTGGGATGTGACTTCTAACAGGACTGAAGATGTCTGCATTAGGGTTTAGCTGCGGGGTCTGGAATGGGCTTCCCCTTGTCCGAGGCTGATTAGGTCGATGGTTAATGTATCCTCCTTGTGTAAAAGACAATAAATCATCCTTTAATGTATCTAATTTGCTTTTAAATTTACTAATGTTTTCCATTTGTACTTCTTGCCACTGTTGTTGACTTTCCTGTAGTTGCTGCTGACTTTCCTGCAACTGTTGGAGACTTTCGTCTTGTTTCCTTTCTTGTTCTAGTTGCCACTTCTGTAATCTCTCTTCTTGTTTCTTTTCTCGTTCTTCTTGTTTCTTTTCTTTTTCCTCC
>NW_013768309.1:0-807 GCF_000517525.1 Limulus polyphemus
AAGATAGACATGTTCCTTATAGAGCGAAAAGGGAGACTGCAAATAAAAAACCAGGTTGGCTCACAAAGGGTATAAGGGATAATATTGTTACGACAGCGGAAGTCACACAACGTTGGGAGCATGCATGCTGGAGTTTCTAGAAATATCGCGACTTAGCGGACACCCTCACGAATGTCCCAGCGTTTGCTAGACGCCCTCTTTTTTAGTATATTAGCCGGAGATAGATCGAAGAGAAATAATTGAGATAATCGAGTCAAGCGAGCAGTAGGCACCATAAGTAAAGTGTGTGAATTATAGCGTGTGTTTATAAAAGCAGTTAAGTTTAAAGTGACTGTGGAAATTAAGTGTATTACAAAGTTTGTAATGAGAAAGAATAAACTAGTTTTAAGAACTTGTATCGCTGAAGTTTCTCGGAAAGAATTTTTACGGAAAATTATCAAACAAGCAGATATGTAACAAATTGGTGTCAGAAGTGGGATAAAAAAAGAAGAAGATGGAAACGAGAAATGGCAAATCAAACTACAGCTTAGCAGATTTGATGAGAGCAATACAAGAACAGCAAAAGAAACAAGAAGAACGAGAAGAAAACTTGCGACAGTAGCAGCTCAAACAGCAACATAAACAAGAAAAGAGATTACAGCAGTTGTTGGAGAAAAAAGAAGGAAACAAGAAGAACGAGAAAATAAACGAGAAGAGAGACTAAAGCAGTGGCAACTGGAACAAGAAAGGAAACAGGAAGAAAGTCTCAAACAGTTGCGGAAAGCCAGCAGCAACTACATGAAAGTCAACAACAGTGGCAAGAAGTAC
>NW_013768310.1:0-809 GCF_000517525.1 Limulus polyphemus
ACGTGCTTCAATGAAGTTATATCAAGTTGGCGCACCAATGGAAAAAGTGGCCGTTGACATTGCTGGTCCTTTGCTCCAAACTCGTGCTGGAAACAGGTACATTTGTGTGGTGATGGATTATTTCACAAAGTGACCTGAGGCATATGCAATACCAAATCAGGAAGCTACAACTCTAACTTCGGCTATTAGTGATTTCTTCTTCAGATTTGGTATGCCATACGAACTGCATTCTGATCAAGGCCGTAACTTTGAATCAGCTGTGTCCCATGAATGCTGCAAGTTGTTTGGCATACGAAAGACCAGAACAACATCACTTTACCCACAGTCTGATGGGATGGTAAAAAAGTACAACTGGACACTGGTAGAGGAATTGGCAAAGTTTTGTAATAGCTGCCAAGATGACTTGGATGTCTTACTCCTTCCACTGTTGATTGCCTATAGGGCACAGAGTATGAAGCCACTGGATACACTCCAGCAAAGTTGATGTTTGGTCAAGAAATTCGGTTGCCAGTGGATCTGTTAACAGGATGTCCAACTTATGAAGAGTTGCCTGAAAATGTGTCAGAGTTCGTTAAAGTGTTATCGGAAAGGATGGATAATATTCACCATCAAGTGCGTTCAAACTTGAAAACGTCTGCTGATTCGATGAAGCTATGTTATGATAAGACGTTATGATAAGTTATTGTTAATTTTCTATTGGTTTCATGTAAATGACTATTGTTCGAGATGAACAATACTAAGGAAGGGGCAGTGTTGCGACAGTGGAAGTCACATGACGCTGGTAACACGTAATGAGTTCTAGAAAGATC
>NW_013768311.1:0-1386 GCF_000517525.1 Limulus polyphemus
GAACATATTTCTAAATAGCAATAATCTATATACATATATAATGTATAAGAATTGAAATGTGACTGTATTTTACAAAGTACTAGTCTACTAAAACACAGCCAAGACAGTTTACTTTGTAAAGACCAAAGTTGTATGTTACTGGTTATGGTAACATGTGTGCCGCATCATTGTAACTTCTGTATTTTAAGCCAGGCATGGTTGAAAGGTCAATATAATAAAAATAATAAATGTATAATGTTATGAGATTTAAGCTATTTAGTCTAAACATTTATGTTTTTGTGTTATAATTCGTGTTCATTCTAGAATGAAAGAGGCATAATATATATTTATTTCCTAATTTTTTTAATGGTGGTTACGAGATCGGTCAAATCTACCGAACCTGTACAGAGATTTATTACTGATAATAACAGATAAAATATAAATTGATAACTATCTAAAAATATTCTGATGCATAAAAGTATTTTTAATCTTAAAATGGAAATTACTTTGCATGTTAGATGAGCAACATGCAAAAAGAAAAAAATGTTTATATTTTGCATATGAAAGCATTGTAATGTTTACTGATAATCAGCCAAGTTTTGTTAACGTTTGCTTACTAATTTAAAAGTTATAGCATGAAAACTATAACAAGCATAAAGTAGTTACGAGGTCAGTCCCAGGGACTGAGCCCATGCTGAAAGAGTTAATTAAGTTTTTCAACTTTATTTTTCTCTTTCTGTAAAACAAAAATTTTCAAATTTTGTTAGTTATGTTCAGTATCAAGAATATGTTAAAATACATGAGATAGAAAGGGAGAATAGGTGACAATATTCTTTCAATTTGGTATCTAATTTTTGTTCAGCTTCTCCAAAGTAAATGTATGACAATCTGAACATTCTAACTTATATTTTAAATCTGTTTTTCTGTTGTAATTTTTCTTAAATATTTTTAACAAAAAAAGAAATATTTTTTTGTTCAGGTAAATAAAAGATTACTTCTCAAGGCAAATCTAAATTCCTACTCAAGTTCTTTTTAAAGCTACAGACAGTCTAAGAATATATGGAATTTCAAGTACAATACAATGTAAATATTTCCATTAAATATAAACACAAGCTTGAAATAAATTTACATTCTGATGCTTACATAGCTCTGAAGATTCTACAGTTATTAATTTTCTTTGTTTACCACATTTTTCATAAAGTTCTTTGGGTTTAGAGCTGGATGATTAACTCAATTACCTATGATTGTATGAATTAGTGTCAGATAAAAATAACTGATTAATCAAAATTAGTGTTTCTGATTATTCTGTAACAACACTTGGAATAAAATTTAGCACTTACCAAAAACGCAATTAATAAACGTGTGACTGGTTAGGACTTGATACTAATGTTAATGAATAATAAAACA
>NW_013768312.1:0-910 GCF_000517525.1 Limulus polyphemus
ACAGGAATATGATGGGAAAGCACTGTGGGAAGCATATAGAGCACAGTTTGAGCTACTGACAGAAATGAACGGATGGACAGAGGAGCAGAAAGCAGTATGTCTGGCAACGAGCTTGAAAGGACAACCACTGGAAATACTTGGACAGTTGTCAGCAGAGGACAGGCACAAATATAGAGCACTGGTGTCGGCTCTAGAACTCAGGTACGGAACCCAAAATCAGTCAGAAGTCTACAGGGCTAGGTTTAGGACGAGAATCCGTGCTAAAGGGAAGAGCCTGCAAGAGCTGGCACAGGACTTGGAAAGCATGGCACACAAGGCCTACCCAACTGCACCACACGATCTCCTCAAGTTATTGCTGAGGGATCAGTTTGTAGATGCCTTGGACAGTCCCCAAGTTAAGATACAAGTGAAGCAAGCACACCCCTCTACCATGCAGGATGCAATGGCCAGAGCTCTCGAATATGAATCCTATGTTAAGTCCCGCACAAAGGTACCAAGGCTGGTCCAGTCATCTGGATTCAAGGCCAGAAAAGGTCAGTTTTCAGACAAGTTTCTTGGGACTCTGTACTTATTACTGGAAAATTGTGAAGGACTTTGCAACTATAGCTGCTCCACTACATGATTTGACTAAAAAAGGCCAGAAATTTGTATGGACTATTTCTTGCCAGCATTCTTGACGTTGAAGGAAAAATTGGCCTCTGCTCCATTTTAAAGCTTCCAGATCCCACACTGTCGTACATACTGGATTGTGATGCTAGTAATGTCGGAATTGGAGGAGTGTTGTCTCAGAAAGTGGTTAAAATGAACATGTAGTGGCCTACTTCAGTAGGGTTTTAAGTAGACCAGAGAGGAACTATTGTGTAACACGGAGGGAACTCCTTGCTATAGTAAAGAGTCTGACATACTTCCA
>NW_013768313.1:0-808 GCF_000517525.1 Limulus polyphemus
CACCAACCCCCATTTTGAAAGTCCCAACAGCTAAGTGTATAACACCAAGCACACATAGTGTCTACGTGACAGGAAAGCTGGATGGCCAAAGGTGCAACTTTGTCATAGATTCTGCGTCTCAGCAAACTCTTGCTGGATCATAAAGGAGTACCAGAAGCCATACAGAAGTTTGTGGTGTGACAGGACATTATGCAAGGTTGTGGGGACCAGTATGTGTAACTATTGAGCTCATGGGCATAAAGGACAGACACAAAGTATGCTTGGCTGACATTGAAGACCAATGCATATTAGGATTGGACTATTGATTACCGAAGAAGTTTGTAATTAATTTTGATAAAATGACGTTTGGGAACAACAGACGCCAAATTCCGGTAACTCTCAAACTTCTCTAAAAGCTGGCCTTTTCTGCCCTTGAATCCTGATGACTGTATCAACCTTGGTACCTCTGTGCTGGACTTAATGTAGGATTCAAATTTAAGAGCTCTGGCCATTGCATACTGCATAGTAGAGGGGTTTGCTTGCTTTACTTGTATCTTTAGTTGTGGACTATCCAAGGCATCTACAAACTGATCCCTCAGCAACAACTTGAGGAAATCGGGTGGCGCAGTTGGGTTGGCCTTGTGTGCCATACTTTCCAAGTCCTGTGCCAGCTCTTGCAGGCTCTCCCCTTTAGCACGGACTCTTGTCCTAAACCTAGCCCTGTAGACTTCAGACTGATTTTGGGTCCCATACCTGAGTTGTAGAGCCGCTATCAGTGCTCTATAGTTGTGCCTGTCGTCTGCTGACAACTGTCCAAGTATTTCCAGTG
>NW_013768314.1:0-832 GCF_000517525.1 Limulus polyphemus
GTTGATAGACAGATAATATACCACCATGTTTGTTGATAGACAGATAACATACTACCGTGTTTGTTGATAGACAGTTAACATACTACCGTGTTTGTTGATAGATAGATAATATACTACCGTGTTTGTTGATAGATAGATAACATACTACCGTGTTTGTTGATAGACAGATAACATACTACCGTGTTTGTTGATAGATAGATAATATACTACCGTGTTTGTTGATAGATAGATAGATAACATACTACCGTGTTTGTTGATAGATAGATAATATACTACCGTGTTGTTGATAGATAGATAATATACTACCGTGTTTGTTGATAGACAGATAATATACTACCGTGTTTGTTGATAGACAGATAATATACTACCGTGTTTGTTGATAGACAGATAATATACTACCGTGTTTGTTGATAGATAGATAACATACTACCGTGTTTGTTGATAGATAGATAACATACTACCGTGTTTGTTGATATAGATAACATACTACCGTGTTTGTTGATAGATATATAATATACTACCGTGTTTGTTGATAGATAGATAACATACTACCGTGTTTGTTGATAGATAGATAGATAACATACTACCGTGTTTGTTGATAGATATATAATATACTACCGTGTTTGTTGATAGATAGATAACATACCACCGTGTTTGTTGATAGACAGATAATATACTACCGTGTTTGTTGATAGATAGATAGATAACATACTACCGTGTTTGTTGATAGATAGATAACATACTACCGTGTTTGTTGATAGATATATAATATACTACCGTGTTTGTTGATAGATAGATAACATACCACCGTGTTTGTTGATAGACAGATAAT
>NW_013768315.1:0-1594 GCF_000517525.1 Limulus polyphemus
ATTCAAAATTTTGGTATACAGTTATTATGTTTTCATATCTCACACCCACGAAGCATTTCTTTTTTTATTCCTTTAATTCATACCTCATAGTATTATCTAGTAGTGATTTCTATACATTTAAGATTCCTTCTTCATCTGAGGTTTTGTTGAAATTAAACGTGTCGTTCAATTTCCTAATAGTGTTCTTGTTCAAGCTCGTGGAGCAATTCTTGTACAGAATTCATATGCCTTCTCTACATATTTTTCATCTTTTCTTCTGACTCTTTACTCATTTGCTTTCCATCCTTTTAATTCCTTTGAATACCTAAGCGTTCGGTCTTCCACTCGTATATTCTGATTCATCATTCTTATTTCTGGATCCGACTGCATTTTTTTCTGTCCTCCTATTTTCCTTCTCCTGTTTCAAAGTTATTTGTTTTTATTTCTTTATTATACTTTTATTACGTTTAACTCTTTGTAGAATTTCTTTTGATTTATTACGTATTCACTTTTTCTAAATGTGATCTACGTTTATTTTTTTCCGTTTTAATACTGCAAAAAGTAGTCTTATAGTTGGTTTTAGACATTTTTTTTCTACGTTTTCCTAACCTTCAAATGTATATTTTCTCAACATTCCATTTTTTATGCCCTTAGACTTTTTGTGACGTTTCTGTGAGTTAAACTTTTTATACTTTACTACACTTTTCCTTACCAAATCTCTCTTCTTTACAAGAAATACACTTCTATATTGGATCATTAACATCTTTCCCGAATATCTTGAGACGTCCAATGAGTATGATTAGAAGCGTTTGAAAAGATCTCAACTTGAAGGTGATAAAACAAAAACTAACTGTTAGATGAAATTGTGACAAGAGCAAGGGAGCTCCTCTCGCAATCTGCGGGTCGAGGATTCGAATCTCGTCACTGGACATGATTGCTTTAGTTGCCATGGGAGCGATATAATATCACGTTCAATTTGCCTTTTCGTTGAGAAAAAGTAGACCAAGAATTTGTGGTGTTGAGTAGCTGCCTTCCATCTATTACTTCTCAATTAAGAACGTCTGGTGCAGAAGGCCATTGATTGGCTTTCCACGAAGTTCATCAAACAACGCTATTATCGCATAGCTTTAGTTGCCTTGGGAGCGATATAGTATCACGTTCAATTTGCCTTTTCGTTTAGAAAAAAGTAGACCAAGAATTTGTGGTGTTGAATAGCTGCCTTCCCTCTATTACTTGTCAATTTTACATTCGTTCTTTTAATTTTTTGTGATCTTTTGAAAATCCTAGAAATTTAATAATTTCCCCACGATAAATCAGGTAACTTTTCCATATAGATAACTTTCTTGTAACTACCAACCAATACTTATATTGGTGATTTTAGTTTTCAAACTTCGTGAAAACTTAAGGTGATTCATAGGTTGAAGGAGGAGATATATTCCTTGCTGTACACAGGAAGTATGATTTATTCACTACATTAATAGGAACACTGTTTTCGTTAAGATGCTACTGTTCCACCCAACTTACCACTGTAGAAATCGAGTTGCACATTTTCATTTGAATTATAGAGTAATAATTACATTGTTTGTGGTCGTTGTAGAGCAAAGATAAACTTCGC
>NW_013768316.1:0-799 GCF_000517525.1 Limulus polyphemus
TATATATATATATATATATATATATATATATTCACGAAATTTGTCAGTCTTTCAGTTAATATTACAAGTCTTTCACACACAAAAAGTCATATTTCTTAGTGAAGTACTTTTAATAAAATAAAATAAAGTTTTGTCCATGAATATATTGAGTATTTGTTTTGAATAGTCTGTGTGCAAAGTAATTTTTTATGTTGAAATTAAAAATACTTTTCCTCATCTCAAAAATCTCAAATTTCCTTTGTGTAATCCCTGAAACCTCCTAAATGCATTTAAAATGTTTTTTTTCAGCTAAGCTTTATAGATTATCTGTTATTTTCTCTACCCTATCTCAAAACGGGATCAGTCAATTCGATAGACCTTGTAACCACCAGAAAAAAATTCAAAATAAACCTGAATTTCTTTTTCTTTATTTCCAGAATGACTTCATATTGTAATATGAAACTACATTCGTTTATCCTAAACAGCTCTACATTTCTAACAGTATACATCTATTTATAATTAAATTTTATTGATTTATTACCCTTTGAACTATGTCTAACTACTATCCACAACATTATAAGTTGTAAATCATTCGGGGGAACGTTCAGCTCACGTTACACTATTAAATTACATTACCCACAAGCTGTTCATTTGCGTGCCTCGTGAACCATTTTAATTATATTATTATTATTACTTCACCTAATCTAGTCTTAAATAACTTAAAAAGATCTATATTTTAAGATTTTAGTTACTTTTGTAATAATAAATATAGAAAAGAGCCATTACAAATTCATACAAGCTAGTCTTAACTTTCCACAAT
>NW_013768317.1:0-1953 GCF_000517525.1 Limulus polyphemus
CTGTGGATAGATACTCTGGTCAACAAAGTCGGTCTGTGAATAAATACTCTGGTGAACAAAGTCAGTCTGTCAGTAAATACTCTGGTCAACAAAGTCAGTTTGTTAGTAAATACTCTGGTCAACAAAGTCAGTTTGTCGGTAAATACTCTAGTGAACAAAGTCGGTCTGTCAGTAAATACTCTGTTCAACAAAGTCAGTTTGTCGGTAAATACTCTGGTGAACAAAGTCGGTCTGTGGTTAAATACTCTGGTGAACAAAGTCGGTCTGTGGTTAAATACTCTGGTGCACAAAGTCGGTCTGTCTATATATACTCTGGTGCACAAAGTCGGTCTGTTTTTAGATATTCTGGTTGACAAAGTCAGTCTATGAGTAATTACTCTGGTGAACAAAGTCAGTCTGTGGTTAAATATTATACTATAGTCAACAAAGTCAGTCTGTGGTTAAATATTCTAGTCAACAAAGTAACGTTACTTTTGGCTGTTCATAAATCCTTCATAAAATAACACTTTTATTGATGTTTGTAAACAATTCAGAATGTAAAACTATTAACATATATTTGTAAACTCTTCAGAATGTAAAACTATTAACATATATTTGTAAACTATTCAGAATGTAAAACTATTAACATATATTTGTAAACTCTTCAGAATGTAAAACTGTTAACATATATTTGTAAACTATTCAGAATGTAAAACTATTAACATATATTTGTAAACTCGTCAGAATGTAAAACTATTAACATATATATATATGTGTAAACTATTCAGAATGTAAAACTATTAACATATATATATGTGTAAAACATCAGATAACCAGTTTTTCTGATCTGGACATCAGATATTAAAATTTGATTTAGAAAGTTAGATGTCAGTTATAAATTTGCTCTGGATAGCTGGATATCAAGTAACAAGTTACTTCTTGTAACTAACACATAAAAAGTTGATCTAGATATCTGGAAGTCAGATAGCGCGTGGCGCGTCTCTGTGTAGATGGACATTACCGGATAACTGGATATTCTTCTAATTAAGGATTTCTTGAATAAAAGATGAAAGAGATCAAATATGGCTTCCTTCCCTACGCTATATGAATATCAACCTCCAGTTCTATAAACATTTCACAAAAGTATTTTTATTGTTTGAACGCTATAGGTCCAGCTTAACTGATGAGCTACGATCGTCATTTCTAAGTCTCTTGTATCAGCGACCTCTGCCAAGCAAAAGATGTCTAATAGAAATAGCATTTTAATTCATCTTTAGTTTATAATCGTAATAAGCTTGGTACATTATCTGTTGTATTTACTTTAATATAAAGTATGAAATCATTATTGGTGATTTATATTCTGTCTCGTAGTTACAATCCCCTGTAAAACGGTTTCTTCCACATAGCGGAATTCGCGTACATTTCAGGGCAACATAACCTTTGGTTTGATGCATCAGTATCATGGTAATAGCAGTAATACATTTGTTTCCGTCAACTCCTGCATGAAAGCCCTAATTTTAATCGAATTACATTGTCACTTCTTGAAGAGTTTAAAAAAAATTAGATAATAGTTTTACATTCTGAATAATTTACACATATATATATGTTAATAGTTTTACATTCTGAATAACCCAGCTATATAAAGTAACTTATTATCTGATGTCCAGCTATATAAAGTAACTTGTTACCTGATGTCCAGCTATATAAAGTAACTTATTATCTGATGTCCAGCTATATAAAGAAACTTATTATCTGATGTCCAGCTATATAAAGTAACTTATTATCTGATGTCGAGATCAGATAGGCAGAAAAACTTGTTATCTGATGCCCAGCTATATATAGTAACTTATTATATGATGTCCAGCTATATAAAGTAACTTATTATCTGATGTCCAGCTATATAAAGTAACTTATTATCTAATAACCAAATGTATAAAATAACTTGTTATCTGATGTCCAACTATATAAAGTAAC
>NW_013768318.1:0-2639 GCF_000517525.1 Limulus polyphemus
TCTTGACTGTGTTTATACTGATTCTTTGTTTTTCACTATATCTTCACTGTGTTTACACTCAGTTTCTGTTCCTCACTATATCTTCACTGTGTTTACACCCAGTTTCTGTTCCTCACTATATCTTCACTGTGTTTACACCCAGTTTCTGTTATTCACTATATCTTCACTGTGTTTACACTAAGTTTCTTTTCCTCACTATACCTTCACTGTGTTTACACCCACTTTCTGTTTTTCACTATATCTTGACTGTGTTTATACTTAGTATAGTGAAAAACAGAAAGAGTTTGTTTTGTCATAAAGCTGTTAAACTCTGTTAAACATATGGATCAAGCCCCCGAGTTTGTTTTGTCAAAAAGCTGTTAAACTGTGCTAAACATATGGATCAAGCCCCCGAGTTTGTTTTGTCAAAAAGCTGTTAAACTGTGCTAAACATATGGATCAAGCCCCCGAGTTTGTTTTGTCAAAAAGCTGTTAAACTGTGCTAAACATATGGATCGAGCCCCGAATTCTAACATTCTAAGTCTTGAAATTTACCGCTCGTGAGATAGCAGACAAACACCTTTAGTTAAATGCCGTTCATGATTTTTGTACCTTACCTTGACGCCTTCGTTGGCAGCCTGAAAAGTATGTACCGCCACGACCTGCTGGAATCTGTTCAAGAGAACGAGGACGAAAGCCTGCTTCAAGCAGTGTGCTGCAAGCAGACAAATAAAGTTTTTCATTGGTTGTTGAAACATATTCGTCATTACCTTTAGACAATCTTATAAAGAATGCTTTATTTCAACCATACCTGGATTTATTCACCCCTAACTCTACATCTATGCTATGAAAAAAAGAGCGTGTAGATAATTCTCACCAGCACCATCCTGAGGACTGACGTCATGGATAAAAAATCTATCAAGTGACAAGGGCTGTTTGTACACCACATACTTCAGCCCGCCATCTTGTGGTGTTGAGCCTCTGCTACAGGAACTTGCCCAGTTCTCTGTTATAGATGACTTCTGAAAGATATAGTAAGGAACAGAAACTCAGCATAAACACAGTGAAGATATAGTGAAAAACAAAGAATCAGTATAAACACAGTCAAGGGGGGCTTGATCCATATGTTAAACACAGTTTAACAACTTTATGACTAAACAAACTCGGGGGCTTGATCCATATGTTTAACAGAGTTTAACAGCTTTATGACAAAACAAACTCGGGGGCTCGATCCATATGGTTAGCACAGTTAACAGCTTTTTGACAAAACAAACTCGGGTGCTTGATCCATATGTTTAACACAGTTTAACAGCTTTATGACAAAACAAACTCGGGGGCTCGATCCATATGGTTAGCACAGTTAACAGCTTTTTGACAAAACAAACTCGGGGGCTTGATCCATATGGTTAGCACAGTTAACAGCTTTTTGACAAAACAAACTCGGGTGCTTGATCCATATGTTTAACAGAGTTTAACAGCTTTATGACAAAACAAACAGAGTTACCACTAACAACTGACACCACAACTACAAATGTATCTTTTAGGTAAAAACGTTACCCCTAACAACTGACACCACAACTACAAATGTATCTTTTAGGTAAAAACTTTACCCCCTAACAACTGACACCACAACTACAACAGTATCAATTAGGCAAAAACGTAACCCCTAACAACTGACACCACAACTACAACACTATCAATTAGGCAAAAACGTTAACCATAACAACTGATACCACATCTACAACAGTATCCTTTAGGTAAAAACGTTACACCTAACAACTAACACCACATCTACAACAGTATCTTTAAGTTAAAACGTTACCCCTAACAACTGACACGACATCAACAACAGTATCCTTCAGGTAAAAACGTTACCACTGACTAAAGTTTAGCGAATTTTCGAAAAATTTGTTTGTTTCATCTATCAGGTTTTAACTCGGCAAGCATCACACAATCGTCTATCAGGTTTTACACTCGGCAAGCATCACACAATCGTCTATCAGGTTTTACACTCGGCAAGCATCACACAATCGTCTATCAGGTTTTATAATCAGCAAACATCACACAATCATCTATCAGGTTTTATAATCAGCAAGCATCACACAATCGTCTATCAGGTTTTATAATCAGCAAGCATCACACAATCGTCTATCAGGTTTTATAATCAGCAAGCATCACACAATCGTCTATCAGGCTTTATAATCAGCAAGCATCACACAATCGTCAATCGTCAATCAGGTTTTACACTCGGCAAGCATCACACAATCCATACAATCGTCTATCAGGTTTTATAATCAGCAAGCATCACACAATCGTCAATCAGGTTTTACACTCGGCAAGCATCACACAATCATCTATCAGGTGTTATAATCAACAAGCATCACACAATCGTCAATCAGGTTTTACACTCGGCAAGCATCACACAATCATCTATCAGGTTTTACACTCGGCAAGCACCATACAATCGTCTATCAGGTTTTATAATCAGCAAGCATCACACAATCGTCAATCAGGTTTTACACTCGGCAAGCATCACACAATCGTCTATCAGGTTTTATAATCAGCAAGCATCACACTCAGGTTTTACACTCGGCAAGCATAGATGATTGTGTGATGCTTGCCGAGTGTAAAACCTGATAGACGATTGTGTGATGCTTGCC
>NW_013768319.1:0-2073 GCF_000517525.1 Limulus polyphemus
ATCTGACAATTCGCGAGAACCTTGAGTTCTAGGGCATGTTGTAGCACAAGATAATTAGTGTGCGGACCATTTTCATTTATATAGTGCTCTGTGAACACAAATTAGTTAGCATATATCAATTAAATGATGAAAAATTTGGTGTCTATTTACTTGTGACCACTCAGTGTACATTTTTGTATCAGGGCCAAACACTAAATTTGATGGAAAAGGGCTGCTCGAAAGACGAATAAATATTACTGTGTTAGTACGTTATTACTGTGATTTTAATTTTAATTTTTAAAGCCTAACAGGAGTACTACAGCATATAATTTTTTTTTCGTTCGACAAAAACCACTCCAATACGAATATTGTTATTGTAAATCACGCATATATTATGAAGAGAAAACAAGAAGAAATCCTCAATAGCCGCGGCACTTGAAATTCTTTTAGCCAAGATTAGCGTAAATTAATCTATGAGACCTTTTTTCTTTTTTTATTTTATTAGTTATATTTTTGTCCGCCAGCAATAACAAGCGTGGGACGCGCGTATACCCGATTCGATTTTTTTTACACATCACGATCTCTACAAGCCTACTCTCAAATTGAAATCATTTGAAGCAGGATTAGAGTAAATTAATCAATGAGACTAATCGGTGACGGAGCTATGAGCTAAAAAATGTTTACTTTCATTGAAAAAAACTCGAAACCGTTCTATGGCTGTCCTGGGATGTACAAGTGCTGCCATCTATAGTAGACGAGGTAAAATAAAATTATGCTACATGAAAGTATATTTGTAAAAAATACTGTCTATCTATATATTTAAAAGAACAATGTGTGTGTGCATGGGAAACTTTATAAAGTTCATTAAGTTATGAAAATATGAATCTAAGAGCAGGGAAGTACGGACGACGTCACCGTATACGTAAGGGGGGTGGGGTGTAGATAATACTATGCATTGCAGAGAGAAGGGTATTTGGAGAATATATCTGTTATCCCCCAGAACCCCATCCCAGACAGCACTGTTTATGTGCATAAATTTCTTAATTGTTTTAGACATTTAAAGTACCGATACAGTCACCCTGTTGAGTTTTAATACTTGCCCCCGATATCCAGGGTTTGAAAGAACCGCTTGATCTGATGTATCTTACTAGATAAGTCGATCAATTAGTTATTTTTGATCAGATCATTCGACTTCAAGTATCTTTTGAACTGGATGTGTTTAGTAGGTATAACGTGTTGAGAAATAGGTTTAACCCATTTAGGGTTTAATGAATGTTGATACAATTAGAACCTGAATGTTGATACAATTAGAACCTGAATGTTGATACAATTAGAACCTGAATGATGATACAATTAGAACCTGAATGTTGATACAATTAGAACCTGAATGTTGATACAATTAGAACATGAATGATGATACAATTAGAACCTGAATGTTGATACAATTAGAACCTGAATGTTGATACAATTAGAACAATTTTCAACCCGGATCTTTCTCTGAAGACAAATGTATCCTACAGTATTTTTTGTGTCCATGTTTACTTGTTTCTTATTTATTTCGTCAAAGAACATTTCTTATAAAATAATCAACATTCGAAAATGAATCTTAAAAGGATGCTTAAATAAAAAACAAAGATATATATATATATATATGTTTAATAGTAACTGGGGGAACAGTCGTGCTTCACGTAAAGAAGATTTGCCTCAGTTGTGGTATTTTCTATCTGAATGCACATAATTCATGAAACATAAAGGCAACGCTGTGTACTAAAAGTAATTAAAACAGTTAAGTGGCCTGCCTAATCCCGTATGAAGTTAAGCGCATAGAATTCTGAGCGCGTTCTAATTGTATCATCATTCAGGTTCTAATTGTATCATCATTCAGGTTCTAATTGTATCATCATTCAGGTTCTAATTGTATCAACATTCAATTTCTAATTGTATCATCATTCAGGCTCTAATTGTATCAACATACAGGTTCTAATTGTATCAACATACAGGTTCTAATTGTATCAGCATTCAGGTTCTAATTGTATCATCATTCAGGTTCTAATTGTATCAACATACAGGTTCTAATTGTATCAGCATTCAGGT
>NW_013768320.1:0-809 GCF_000517525.1 Limulus polyphemus
CCTCTGTATTCCTAGGTAGTAATATTCAACTGTAATTTATACCGTTTATTCCTATGTAGTAATCTTCATCAGTCATTTCTTCCGCTGTATTCCAAGGCATTAGTCTTTAACAGTCATTTCTACCGCGGTATTTTTGGGTAGTAATCTTCAACAGTAATTTCTACACCTGTTTTCCTAGGTAGTAGTTTTCAAGATTGCTTTCTACCGTTTTATTTTTAGGTAGTAATGTTCAACAGGCATTTCTACCGTTTTATTCTAGGTATTAATCTTCAATATTCATTTCTACCTTTGTATTCCTAGGTATTAATTTTCAACAGTAATTTCTACTGCTGAATTCCTAGGTAGTAATTTTTAACTGTAATTTCTACCGTTGTATTCCCAGGTAGAAATCTTCAACAGCCATTTCTACCGCTGTATTCTTAGGTAGTATTCTTCAACAGTAATTTATAGAGTTGTGTTTTTAGGTAGTAATATTCAACAATAATTTCTACCGCTGTATTCCTAGATAGTGTTTTTAAACAGTAATTTCTAGAGTTAGATTTTTAGGTAGTAATATTCAATAGTAATTGGTACCGTTGTATTCCTAAGTAGTAATCTTCAACAGCCATTTCTACCGCTTTATTCGTAGTTAGTAATCTTAAACAGTTATTTCTACCGCGGTATTCATAGGTAGTAATCTTCGACAGTACTTTCTACCGTTGTATTCCTAGGTAGTAATTTTCAACAGTAATTTCTTCCGTTGTTATCCTAAGTAGTAATCTTCAACAGCCATTTCTACCGCTTTATTCCTAGGTAGTATTCTTCAATAG
>NW_013768321.1:0-810 GCF_000517525.1 Limulus polyphemus
AAAGAAGTTTATGGAAATGTTTTGAACGTTCGTACGTGTCAACGATGGTTGAGCATATTTCGTTCAGGTGACTTCAGCCTTAAAAATGGCCGACATGTTGGAATTGATATTGATGTTCTGAAGACGCTTGTTGAGTCTAACACAAGGCAATACACTCGTGAAATGGCCCTGAATTGCATGTCCCTGATGAAAGAATACGTAAACATCTAAGGAATATTGGAAAAATCCATAAAGAAGGTGTTTGGGTGCCTCACGAACTCTCCGATGATAATCGTTTCCCCGTATGAACGTTGCTTCGTCTCTTCTGGCGCGTAATGCGCGTGAACCATTTTTGGACAGAATTGTCACCGGCTATGAAAAATGGATTAAACGCCAAAAACAATGGCTCAGTCCTAGACAAATACCACTTCCGACCCAAAAACCTAGACCCCATACGCAGAAATTGATGTTCATTTCGTGGGACATCAAAGGAACTCCCCGATCTACAGCGAATTATTAATGCAGTGATCTCTAGTCAGCAACTGGAACGTTTAAATCAAGCTCTTCATCAGAAACGCCTTTCACTCGCCAGTCGAAAGGTGTTCTTCTTCTACTCGACAATGCATATGTTAAAAGAGGACATCGACACGTTTTTTTTCTTTTTGCTTCAAGGCCAAGTGATTTCTTTAATCTGGGCATTAACAACCTTATTGTAAGATATAAAAGCATCATAGTTAAGGATGGAAACTATTTCATTTAATAATTGTTTTGTTTTGATATATAAGTTGTTAGGATTTTTTCATTTAAGAAGAAGCGACAATAATTTCTTAG
>NW_013768322.1:0-810 GCF_000517525.1 Limulus polyphemus
CATAGGAAAACATATTGTTGCGTCATCGAGGTCACGTGACTGGTGTGGCGCCACCTATTTTCTGGAACTATCCTGTACCTTGGCAGATGCTCTGGTATTTGCTGGATATGGGGTGGTCTGGTATATAAAAGATGGTGGCAACGTGACGGGGAATAATGTGTGTGTAGAGAGTGAGTAATTGAACTGCAGTCAGAAGTATTGTTGA
The DNA here is from genome assembly GCF_000517525.1 of Limulus polyphemus. NCBI lineage: Eukaryota > Metazoa > Arthropoda > Merostomata > Xiphosura > Limulidae > Limulus > Limulus polyphemus. Next base: position 206 of record NW_013768322.1, read on the forward strand.
CGTTCGTTGATATAGCGTTTGTTTTAGCGCGATTGTTGAAAATAAGTGTATCGTAAAGTTATATTCAGAAAGAATAAACCAGTTTTATTAAGTAAGGACTTGTGTCGCTAAAGTTTCGTCGGAAACGAAGTTACGGAAAGTTAATTAACAAACGGAGACGTAACAAATTTGTGTCAGAAGTGGGATGATAAAAAAAATGGTAACGAGTAGCGGCAAATCAAACTACAGCATAGCAGACGTGATGGCAGCAATACAAGAGCACCAAAAGAAACGAGAAGAACGAGAAAAGAAACAAGAAGAGGAGAGATTACAGCAGTTGTTGGAGGAAAAAAAAGAAACAAGAAGAGGAGAGATTACAGCAGTTGTTGGAGGAAAAAGAAAAGAAACAAGAAGAGAGACAACAGCAGTTACAAGAAAACCTGCAACAGAGGCAGCTCGAACAACAAAATAAACAAGAGAGATTACAGCAGTTTTTGGAGGAAAAAGAAAAGAAACAAGAAGAAAGAGAAAAGAAACAAGAAGAAAGATTACAGCAGTGGCAAGAAAACCTACAACAATGGCAGCTCGAACAGCAAAATAAACAAGAGAGATTACAGCAGTTGTTG
>NW_013768323.1:0-809 GCF_000517525.1 Limulus polyphemus
GCTGAAAATAGAATATATGTCATTCCGAAACATTCATTAATTAAAGAAGTTTACATTTTTTGCCGTTGCTCTACTATTCATTATTAGACTCGTTTTCACCAAATGTATCAGTTACTCTTTTGTAGGATTAGGAAGTTTTTTTAGCCTCTGGTGGTGGCCTTTAGCATCTGGTTTTCACGTTGAACCTGAACATTTTCTTCTTTTTACAGCAAAGAAAATAATTATTAATTATCCGTGGAACCTGTCTACAGCACATCAACATTATTTATTTCTTCCTTCTCCCTCCTACAACATAAACACATTGATAGCAGTATTAAATATTAAGATAGTTTTGTTCATTTGGAGTTTTGCTGTGTTTTTCACAAAAAAAAAAACATCTTAGCCTATCTAACATGTTCTGTACTGAAAAATATATTCTATCCAAGTATGAAATATAAACAAACAACAGCATGCAAACACGTGTAAAGTACTAGTTATAGCTGAAAACGAAATAACAATTAGACAAATGGTAAACTAGAAAAACAACACAGGATATAAATTTGATAACTGGAAACTGTGTTATCTACAATACGGTAGATAGAAATAAAGTTGGCAACTGGACACATAGCAAACTCAAATAGCAGTTAAAGTTCTGAACTTTGAAACTCAATGTAGAGTAAATTATGTGAAAAATGAATGAAGAACAAGCAAACCAGTATATAGATATTTGCAAATGAAGAAACAGTATAGTGGTTGATACTACCACTAGACACTAAGTGATTTACAAGAACAGTACGTTATTATGGTTAAAAACTAGACATTTAAAAAAA
>NW_013768324.1:0-807 GCF_000517525.1 Limulus polyphemus
GGGACCCAAGCATAAAGGATGCCCATCTTATGAACAGTTGCCTGTGAATATGTTAGAGTTTGTGGAAGCGTTATCGGAAAGGATGGATGATATCCACCATCAGGTGCGTACAAACTTGAAAACGTCTGCTGATTCGATGAAGTTAACTTATGATAAGAGATCTACTGAAGTCAGCTTTGTACCAGGAGACAAGGTATGGTTGTATAATCCCAGGAAGACCAAAGGGAAGTCTCCTAAGTTGTCTTCTCCATGGGAAGGCCCATATGACATAGTGGATCGTCTCTCGGACGTGACTTTCCGGATAAAATGTTGTCGGCGAGGTAAGCCAAAAGTGGTGCATGCCAATAGGCTTTGGCGTTATCACGGTCCAGGACATTTCAGTTGGGACGAAGTGGAAAACAGAACAAATGATGCTGCTGAAGACGTGCCTCCTGAAAAAACCACCATCGAAGAAGAAACTATACTCAGTTTTGAGAAGGGAAACGGTGAAGCTCATAGTAAAGTTACTACCACTGATGTGACTGTTACCGATGATTGGACATTTAATGATGAAGCGGATGAACCCCACATGACGCAGAAGCCAATGAGACGGAGACCAGTACGGAAGAAGATACGTCCTGTAAAATTAAGAGACTTTGTTGAATTGTAAATTTGTGTTTGTAATTTTGTACATTTTAATTAAGTTATTGTTATTGGTTTATTGTATGTGGTTATTGTTCGGGACGAACAATACTAAGGAGGGGGCAGTGTTGCGTCATCGAGTCACATGACTACTGTGACGCAACGTTTCTAGAACTATCATGTACT
>NW_013768325.1:0-809 GCF_000517525.1 Limulus polyphemus
GTAGGTAATCCCACAGAAGGTGTTAATATGAAAGTAATGTTACTAGGTAATCCCACAGAAGGTGTTATTGTGGAAGTGATGTTACTAGGTAATCTCACAGGTGTTATTGTGCAAGTGATGTTACTAGGTAATTCCACAGAAGGTATTATTGTGCAAGTGATGTTACTAGGTAATCCCACATAAGGTGTTATTATGGAGGTGAGGTCACTAGGTAATCCCACAGGTGTTATTGTGGAAGTGATGATATTAGGTAATCTCACAGAAGGTGTTAATATGGAAATGATGTTACTAGGTAATCCCACAGAAGGTGTTAATATGGAAGTGATGTTACTAGGTAATCCCACAGAAGGTGTTATTGTGGAAGTGATGTTACTATGCAATCCCACAGAAGGTATTAATATGGAAGTGATGAGGTCACTAGGTAATCCCACAGAAGGTGTTATTATGGAAGTGATGAGGTCACTAGGTAATTCCACAGAAGGTGTTATTATGGAATTGAAGTCACTATATCAACTCTCATACAAGGTTATATTCAAGAGTAGGTACTTTTATTAGAATGTTGACATTTTATTCCATTATGTTCTTTGAAATAACTTATGCAACTGTACCATTATTCAACAAAGAATATATATTACTAATTACTCACGCGTAGGTAATTCCTCCAATGAACATTGAGTACTTTGGTCCTATGAATGAGATGACTGGTGGTGCAATCCAAGTGGACATTGCTATCACAACATAGATAATGGCCAGACTGGAATATATAAGTACATATAATGTTATTACTCTATGAGAACGTTTTTTTATTT
>NW_013768326.1:0-985 GCF_000517525.1 Limulus polyphemus
AACCTACCATAAGAATTAGTAACTGTTTATCAACAACAACCTACCATAAGAATTAGTAACTGTTTATCAAAAACAACCTACCATAAGAATTAGTAACTGTTTATCAAAAACAACTTACCATAAGAATTAGTAACTGTTTATCAACGACAATCTACCATAAGAATTAGTAACTGTTTATCTTGGCGGTAATTATTTGATGATAATGCCAGGGATGTCTTTCATCAATAGGCCTAGTTCTATGCGTTTTAATAGCTTAGATAAGATAAATTAAACGTTAATAAATTAAATTTCATATAATGAATTATGAGTGTCCGGGCCGGAGCGTAGCAGCAAATGCATCATTTTACTGTATGAGTGTCCGGGCCGGAGCGTAACAGCGAATCCCTCATTCTATTGTATGAGTGTCCGGGCCGGAGCGTAGCAGCAATCCCTCATTCTATTGTATGAGTGTCCGGGCCGGAGCGTAGCAGCAAATCCCTCATTCTATTGTATGAGTGTCCGGGCCGGAGCGTAGCAGCAAATCCCTCATTCTATTGTATGAGTGTCCGGGCCGGAGCGTAACAGCGAATCCCTCATTCTATTGTATGAGTGTCCGGGCCGGAGCGTAGCAGCAAATCCCTCATTTTATTGTTCGATTAAAAGAAGCCGTGTAGGTGGTGAGAACTGCTAACTCATTATCGTCCTCCTTCATATCAGCAGTTCCAAATTATACCCAGCTATGACTGAACCTTGGGTGTCTGACTTTACCGCTTAGCCCATGTGAACATTAGTGCCTTTCAGGCTGAACATATCAATAGTGTATCTGACTGCTGAGATGTACACTACAATACCATAATAAGGCTGTCTGAGATGTACACTATAATACCATAATAATGCTGTATGAAATGTACACTACAACACCATAACGAGGCTGTCTGAGATGTACACTACAATACAACAACAAGGCTGTCTGAGATACACATTACAATACTACAACAACGCTGTC
>NW_013768327.1:0-492 GCF_000517525.1 Limulus polyphemus
TTTACTACTATTTCAGGTGCAAAAGATTAGTTAAAGGTCACAAAATCAAAAGTGGAAGCTCTTCATACAAGCGAGTCACTAACCAGATCAGGACACCCTTCCAAACTAAGCGACCAGTAAATGACCAAAAACCTAACTTTATAAGCAACTTAGTTCTTTCTACCCCAGAATAATCTCCGTATTGTCTTTAAGTGGTCAAACGTATCAGTAACCGTTTTAGTATTAAAGACATTTTACATTCAAATGTGGTAGCTATAAATCCACCTACTTTAGTAAAACTTCTTGCAACTAAGAAATACGCACCTTGGATCACACGGGAGTGTCTAACAGAACTGGACAGAAACTGCAATTAACTCTTTTATGTATTTCACAACGGAATGTCATCGCATATCGTTTTGTCAGAAAACGTTTAAATTCTAATTGATGGATGAAATTATCACAAACTGTTAATAAAAGAAAGTTATATTATTAAATGTTTAGTCATTTTTAAGG
>NW_013768328.1:0-811 GCF_000517525.1 Limulus polyphemus
TTCATAACTTTTATAATGGTCTTTTATAATCTTTTTTAATCTTTTTAATCCTTCTTAAACTAGATTTTTTCGAATTTGATAACGGTATTTTTAGTCCTTTTCCACCTAATTTTCTTGACTTTGATAACGAGTTTTTAGTTTTCTTTACTAGTTTTTTCGACTTTCATAACTGTCTTTTTAAGCCTTCTTAGACTAGATTTTTTTTTACTTTGATAACGGTCTTTTAGTCTTTCTTACACTAGATAATAATGACTTTCATAATTGTCTTTTTAGTCCTTCTTGCACTAGATATTGTTGTCATAGTTAATGGAATACTTAGTCCTTCCTCTGCAAGATTTTGTTAAATTTAATAACGGTATTTTTAGTCCTTCTTCCAGTATGTTTTGTCGACTGTTATAACAGTCTTTTATTCCTCTCTCCACTAGATTTTGTTGACATTGATAAGGGTCATTTAATCCGTTTTCCACTAGATTTTGTTGACTTTGTAAACGGGTTTTAGTTTTTGTTCTACTAGATTTTGACGACGTTCATAACTGTCTTTTTAAGCCTTCTTAGACTAGATTTTTTCGACTTTAATAACGGTCTTTTTAGTAATTCTTACACTAGATTTTTTGACATTCATAATGGTCTTTTTAATCTTTTTTACACTAGAGGTTGTTGGTTTTGATAATGGTCTTTTTAGTCCTTCTTACACTGGATTTTGATGACTTTGATAACGGTCTTTTTGTCCTTCTTACATTAGATATTTTCGACTTTGATAACGGTATTTTTAGGCCTTTTTTTACTAGATGTTGTTGACTTTGATAACGGT
>NW_013768329.1:0-809 GCF_000517525.1 Limulus polyphemus
CCATGAAGAGTGTCATCTGATATTTCGAGACATGAAAAGTGTCATCTAATATTTAGTGCCATGAAGAGTGCCATCTAATATCTAGAGCCATCAATATTGTTAGCTAATATCTAGAACCATGAGAGTGTTATGTAGTATCTGGAGGCATGAAGAGTGTCATGTAGTATCTCGAACCATGAAGAGTGTCAAGTAATATCTAGAGCCATGAAGATTGTCATCAGATATCTAGTGCCATGACGAGAGTCAGCTGATATCTCAAGCTATGAAGAGAGTCATATGATATTTCGAATCATGAAAAGTGTCATCTAATATTTCGAGCCATGAAGAGTGTTATGTAGTATCTAGAGCCTTTTAGAGTGTCACCTAATATCTAGCGCCATGAAGAATGTCATCTACTATCACTAGGAATGGTAAGTCTCTTATGATATCACGAACCATGAATAATGTCATCTGATATCACGAGCCATGAAGAATGTCATCTGATACTTCGAGACATGAAAAGTGTCATCTAATATTTTGAGCTATGAAGAGTGTCATCTAATATCTAGGACCATCAAGATTCTTATCTAATATTTAGATCCATTAAGACTGTCATCTTATATCTAGAGCCATGAAGGGTGTCATATGGATTATTGAGTCACGTGTAGTGTCATGTAATATCTATAGCCATGAAGAGTGTCATCTGATCTCTAGAGCCATGAAGAGTGTCTTCTAATATCTAGAGCCATAAACAGTGTCATCTAATATCTCGAACCTTGAAGAGTGTCATTTAGTTCCTCGGGGCATGAAGAGTGTCATGTAGTATCTAG
>NW_013768330.1:0-809 GCF_000517525.1 Limulus polyphemus
TATATCCCACGTGAAAAATGTGGGGAAACTTTCGCCAGGCTGCCGCCACTGTGACGCATTCGTATATTGTATGTTTTACTGTTTCGAAGTTTGTACATGATGGGCAGATTTTTGTGCTTGTAATGTGAAAAGAATCTAATCGGCTTCTTACTGGTATCATTTAGTGGGCTATTTACCAGGACAGATCTCTCCTGGAGGCTTCGAGCCTTCGGGAGTTTACTCTGTCTCAGACTTTCGCCCATGGTACGCTTGAATAGTTCTTCTCTACTTTAGGTGGTATTTCTGTTTGTAATATTTTATATATTTCCTGCATTTTCATTTGTGTTATTTTTTCCTGTATTTTTTTTCTTACCTGAGGTAGTACTATTCTTAAATGGAACTCTAAATAAAAGGGTGGATCGGAAATTCTTAAGGACTGACCTGTTGTGTGCTTGAAATGCTTATTGTGTATACCCAGGAGAATACTTTGAAAATTTGCTCCCGAATGTTCATTTTCCAGAATGTTACATGTTGTTTTTGCCCAGTGTGCTGTTATATATGTTCGAAGGTCTGGTAGACCCAGGCCTTCTTGTTCTATCGACAGACTTATTGTTTCTCTTCTTAACAGTTCGGTCATTCCTGACCATATAAATTTGAAAATTTTTTTAATTAATATGTTTTGAGTGTTTTTCGGAGGGCGGGTATACTTGTCCTATATAAACTAATTTCGGGTAGATTACTTGTTTAATTTCTTGTGCTTTGGCGAGGAAAGACAGGTCTCTCTTTCCACCTGTTCAGGGTTTCGACTATTTTATTTATCTGTATGTTCC
>NW_013768331.1:0-1146 GCF_000517525.1 Limulus polyphemus
CCTGCAAGGCCAGGAGTGGTCAGTGGAGTAGATTATACGTTTTAAACATTTCTTTCATTAAAGTACAACACAACCTGCAAGGCCAGGAGTGGTCAGTGGAGTAGATTATACGTTTTAAAGTTTTCTTTCATTAAAGTATGACACAACTTCCAAGGCCAGGAGTGGTCAGTGTAGCTGGTTATACTTATTTAATTGTTCTTTTGTTAAAGGTACCACACGACCTCCGAGGCCAGGAGAAGTCAATGGAGTAGATTATACATTTCTGACACCAGAAGAATTCATAGCACTTGATAAAAGTGGAAATCTACTGGAAAGTGGAATCTACGAAGGTAAGTCTGTATAATTTGGTACAAAATACATTAGTTGCATTGTGTTATTCATGTAATAATTATATACTTGACGAAATTTCAGATATTGTGATGATATAAAAAATTTGCATCAAATTGTTTTTTGTTTTCACACAAAGGTTAAAAGTTAATTATGTGAAATTCTGAATTTACTATTTTTCTATTTACTGTTTTTGCTTTAATAACATGAGTCAATAAAAGGTTAAATGTTTTTTTTTTTGGCTCTATACAGAGTTTGACAAACATTGTATTCATTTAGTTTCTTGGTCTCAACAAGCGTTGTATTCATTTAGCTTCTTGGTCTCAACAACCGTTGTATTCATTTAGGTTTTTGATCTCAACAAGCGTTGTATTCATTTAGCTTTTTGGTCTCAACAAGCATTGTGTTCGTTTAGCTTCTTGGTCTCTACAAGCGTTGTATTCATTTAGCTTCTTGGTCTCTACAACCGTTGTATTCATTTAGGGTTTTTGATCTCAACAAGCGTTGTATTCATTTAGCTTTTTGGTCTCAACAAGCATTGTGTTCGTTTAGCTTCTTGGTCTCTACAACCGTTGTATTTATTTAGCTTCTTGGTCTCTACAAGCGTTGTATTCATTTAGGTTTTTGGTCTCAACAAGCATTGTATTCATTTAGCTTTTTGGTCTCAACAAGCATTGTGTTCGTTTAGCTTTTTGGCCTCAACAAGAGTTGTATTCATTTAGCTTTTTGGTCTCTACAACCGTTGTATTCATTTAGCTTCTTGGTCTCAACAAGCGTTGTATTCATTTAGCTTTCTTGGTCTCTACAAGCATTGTATTC
>NW_013768332.1:0-977 GCF_000517525.1 Limulus polyphemus
GAGTTGTTAATGAAGTAACCAGGTGAAATATTCACAGACTAATAATTTATTATCAGGATAGAAGAGTTGTTAATGAAGTAACCAGGTGAAATATTCACAGACTACTGACATGAATATTTTGGCTGGCTGTTTTCTTCAACATATTTCACGTTTTAGCGACAGTACTATAAAGAACAGGAAAATACGTTAGTGTTCGTAGACTTGAAGTTTGAGCTCCGTATACGGTTAGCATTTAATGCTGTAGCTTCATAAGATGCCTTGTTTGGTGAATGATTGGGTTATAAATGCGACATTTACGGCCTGAAAAGCAACTGTATTACTTTTGAAATATAAGTTTGAAAACAGTGAAATGTTCCGTAAGCGATACCTCTGTACCTCCGGATAAATAGCCAAGAACGCAGACTACTTTTATAGATCGGTAATTCATACTTGAGTATATTGTGTTTTGTTGTCTCAAATCGCCAAGTGAACATATATCGAAATAGCTATAAGAGAATATGTTATACTACTAATTTACCCGGCTTAGTTATTCAGCGGTAAACTGTTAAAAGGAATGGAGAGAAAGAAATATGAAACCCTACGTATTATTCAAATTATCAGTCGGTTAATCCCGTTAATAATCGATAACATGACCCAGTTTAGGTCATTTTTTGTAACGGAGGAGAAACGTAAAATTGTTCAATATGATACAGTGTAACAGATATAAAAACAAGTCCGTAATCTGAGGATTAACGTACTGTACCAATCACCTGTTTCAACTACATAATCTGAGGATTAACGTACTGTACCAAACATCTGTTTCAACTACATAATCTGAGGATTAAGTTACTGTACCAATCACCTGTTTCAACTACATAATCTGAGGATTAACGTACTGTACCAATCACCTGTTTCAACTACATAATCTGAGGATTAACGTACTGTACCAATCACCTGTCTCAACTACATAATCTGAGGATTAACGTACTGTACCAATC
>NW_013768333.1:0-808 GCF_000517525.1 Limulus polyphemus
AATATATACTACTTTTTTGGTATATACTACAATATTGGTTATATTTATAGGCGTGTGGAGGCGTTCTAGAAATTTCACTTTTACGTGACAATACTGATGCTAATACAAGCATTTACTCTCGAGAATCTCCTACAACTTTGGAGAATAGGCGAGAGTTTCGTAATACATATTTAACACTATAAGCTATGTATGTTTCTAAATATAAACTTAATTTAAACAAATGTTGATATGAAAATAAATATATAATAATATATTCATCTGAGTTAAATCCAAGAGAATTGAATATATTCATCCAAGTTAAGTCCAAGAGAATTTAATTTATTCATCCGAGTTAAGTCCAAGAGAATTTAATTTATTCATCTGAGTTAAGTCCAAGAGAATTTAATTTATTCATCCGAGTTAAGTCCAAGAGAATGGAATGTATTCATCCGAGTTAAGTCCAAGAGAATGGAATGTATTCATCCGAGTTAAGTCCAAGAGAATGGAATGTATTCATCCGAGTTAAGTCCAAGAGAATTTATGTATTCATCCGAGTTAAGTCCAAGAGAATTGAATTTATTCATCCGAGTTAAGTCCAAGAGAATTGAATGTATTCATCCGAGTTAAGTCCAAGAGAATTGAATTTATTCATCCGAGTTAAGTCCAAGAGAATTGAATTTATTCATCCGAGTTAAGTCCAAGAGAATTGAATTTATTCATCCGAGTTAAGTCCAAGAGAATTGAATTTATTCATCCGAGTTAAGTCCAAGAGAATTGAATTTATTCATCCGAGTTAAGTCCAAGAGAATTGAATTTATTCATCCGAGTT
>NW_013768334.1:0-801 GCF_000517525.1 Limulus polyphemus
TACCTATCCAGTAAAATCTCTGTCGTAGGTGACTCAATGTCTTCTTAACTCCGAGATGTCCTCCTGTTAAACTATCATGGGATTGACGCATCACAACTTTCCGTAACCTCCTCGGTATAACCATTTGCCAGGTCGTCACTTTTCCATTTGTAGTTTCCCATCTGAGAAGAATACCATCTTCAAGCTTCAACTGGTCCCATTGTGCCCTATAGTTCTTTGTCACAAGGCTTAAGCTGACACCTTCTCCCAAGCAGGGCACAAAACACTTGCTTTTAGAAAATCAATTATTGGCTTCAAATCTTGGCCTTTCTCTTGCTCTGATTTAATATCTATACCTGGTTCCATTTCACCATCATCAACTCCTTCAGTCACTTTGACTTCAGCTTGATGACACCTAGTTAGTTCAATCTCTCTTTTAACGGTTACCGGAATTTGGCCTTTGTTGTTCCCAAACGTCATTTTATCAAAGTTAATTACAAACTTCCTTGGTAGTAGATAGTCCAATTCTAATATGCATTGGTCTTCAATGTCAGCCAAGTATACTTTGTGTCTGTCCTTTATGCCCATGAGCTCAATAGTTACCCACACCGGTCCCCACAACCTTATGGAATGTCCTGTCACACCACAGAGCTTCTGCATGGCTTCTGGTACTCCTTTGCGATCTAACACCTCGATGCTCACAAGGGTTTACTGAGATGCAGAATCTATGACAAAGTTGCACCTTTTGCCATCCAGCTTTCCTGTCATGTAGACACTATGTGTGCTTAGCATTTTACACCTAGCTGTTGGAACTTTCACGTA
>NW_013768335.1:0-809 GCF_000517525.1 Limulus polyphemus
AAACATGTTAAAAACGGTAATTAACGTGAACGATCCGGAAACGATATAAACACTTAAAATATTACCTAGATATACATATTTCTGAAAACGACATTCCAAATGTGCCTAAAAAAGACTACGACGCTGGAGATATGCTTAAACGATAATTAACTAAAGAGAACACACCATGTGTGATTGGAAAGTTGCAAAATCTAGGTAATGTTGATTATCACGTAAAACACACAATATACGATAATATATTGTGTGTTTTACGGAAGGAGTATTACAACAAAAACAATAAATTTGAATAGAAACATGTTAAAAACGGTAATTAAAGTGAACTGGAAACGATATAAAGACTTAAAATATTACCTAGACAAACGTATTTCTGAAAACGAAATTCCTAATGCGCCGAAAGACTTAGACGGTGGAAACATTAAAATTAACTAAAGAGAAAACACCATGTGTGATTGGAAAGTTGCAAAAAAATTAACTAAATATTACCTAGACAAACGTATTTCTGAAAACGAAATTCCTAATGCGCCGAAAGACTTAGACGGTGGAAACATTAAAATTAACTAAAGAGAAAACACACTTCTCTTTGTTCTATATAATTTATATAAATAGTGTTAAGAACATAGTGAAAAGAGAGACAAAACGCGTAAATCTAAAACTAAATATAAAAAAAATATAGTTTGCTGTAGGAAATGGTGTTAAGAACATAGTGAAAGGACGGTTCAGGGTCTTCTTTCCCCGCTGATTTTTCCAAGCCCGTTCCCTTGGCTGTGGTTTCGCTAGATAGTAGATAGGGACAGTGGGAATCTCGTTAA
>NW_013768336.1:0-1123 GCF_000517525.1 Limulus polyphemus
CCGTTAAATCTTGTGTCTTCTTATTGACAGTACACAGTATTTGTAAATCTTTATTTCTTTTTATTGACAGTACACAGTATCGATAAATTTTGAGTCTTCTTATTGACAGGACACAGTATTGATAAATCCTGTATCTTCTTAATGACAGGACACAGTATTTTTAAATCTTGTGTCTTCTTATTGACAGTACACAGTATCGTTAAATCTTATGACTTGATATGATAGTACACATAATCGTTAAACTTTTCTCTTCTTATTGACAATACACAGTACTGTTAAATCTTTTGTCTTTTTATTGACAGTACACAGTATTGTTAAATCTTATGTCTTCTTATTGAGAGTAAACGGTATTGATAAATCTTGTGTCTGCTTATTGACAGTACACAGTTTTGATAAATCCTGTGTCTTCTTATTGACAGGACACAGTATTGTTAAATCTTGTCTTCTTATTGAGATTAAACAGTATTGTTAAATCTTGTGTCTTCTTATTGAGAGTACACAGTATCGTTAAATCTTGTGTCTTCTTATTGACAGTACACAATATCGTTAAATCTTGTGTCTTCTTACTGACAGTACAGGGTATTGATAAATCCTTTATCTTCTTATTGACAGGACATACTTTTGTTAAATATTGTGTCTTCTTATTGACATTACACAGTATTGATAAATCCTCTAGTTTCTTATTGACAAGACAAAGTATTTTTAAATCCTGTATCTTTTTCTTGACAGGACACATTATTGATAAATCCTGTATCTTCTTATTGACAGGACACAGTATTGTTAAATCTTGTGTCTTCTTATTGACAGTATTGTTAAATCTTGTGTCTTCTAATTGACAGTACACAGTGTTGATAAATCCTGTATCTTCTTATTGACAGGACACCGTATTTTTAAATTCTTATTGACAGGACACAGTATTGTTAAATCTTGTGTCTTCTTATTGACAGTACACAGTATTGATAAATCCTGTATCTTCTTATTGACAGGACTCAGTATTGTTAAATCTTGTGTCTTTTTACTGACAGTACACAGTATCGTTAAATCTTGTGGCTTGTTGTTGATAGTACACAGTATCATTAAATGTTATGACTTGTTATGATAGTACGCAGTATCGTTAAAACTT
>NW_013768337.1:0-809 GCF_000517525.1 Limulus polyphemus
GTTGAAAGTACTAAGTCATAGTGTAGAGTTGCAGGCTCTGTTGTCTGGTGTGAAAAATACTGAAGCACATGTTGAAATTACAAGCCACTGTGGTGTAGAGTTGCAAGCACTGTTGTGTGGTCTAAAACAGACTGAAACACATGTTGAAAGTACTAACTTGTTAGTGGTATTTTTGGTTGTTTTAATAATCAATTTTTATCTCTATCATCAGAATGCTGCTAAAAATGCTGCATCCATGGCTACCCAGAACATAGCTGCAGCACAGCGAGCATCATCACACAATCAGAACTGGGCAACCCAAGAACAACTTATTGAAAGCTGCAAGGTAAAATTTTGAATTTGTACGTAAATAAGAAATTTTCTCATTCTAATAAAATTAAAATAACACGTTGATTAAATTTTCAAGTTCACTAGATAAACATTTTTTCTTGTGCATCTCTAAGAAAAATAAGACTAATTTCCATCACCAATGTATAATTGATATAGCATATAAAAGTGAACGTGTGGAAATATAAGTAAAGAGAACTGAAAATCTTTTCTGTATGAATAAGATAATATAACAGGTGGAAATATGTTATGAATTTTCTTTCCCACTTTCAAGTTCACTCTAAAAGCAGAGATAATATAAACTTACAGAATTTAAGTTGTTAATTGTTTATTTAGGTTTAAATAGAATAGGATGCACAGATTTATGGTTACCAGGATGCAAAAATATCAATGATTCATCTCATGGATACTCACTAAAAACATTAAAATATGATACCCTATAACCATAAAAACATGGTAGTTTATATCTTGACTGTGTATGC
>NW_013768338.1:0-809 GCF_000517525.1 Limulus polyphemus
ATTTTTACCCATAGTCCGTATAAATTATCTTTACCCATAGTCCGTTATAAATTATCTTTACCCATAGTCCGTTATAAATTATCTTTACCCATAGTCCGTTATAGATTATCTTTACCCATAATCTGTTTTAGATTATCTTTACCCATAGTCCGTTATGAATTATCTTTACCCATAGTCTGTTTTAGATTATCTTTACCCATAGTTCGTTATAAATTATTTTACCCATAGTCCGTTATAAATTATCTTTACACATAGTCCATTATAGATTATCTTTACCCATAGTTCGTTAAAAATTATCTTTACACATAGTCCATTATAGATTATCTTTACCCATAGTTCGTTATATATTACCTTTACCCATAGTCCGTTATATATTACCTTTACCCATAGTCCGTTATAGATTATCTTAACCCATAGTCTGTTTTACATTATCTTTACCCATAGTCCGTTATAAATTATCTTTAACCATAGTCTGTTATAGATTATCTTTACCCATAGTTTGTTATAGATTATCTTTACCAATAGTCTGTTTTAGATTATATTTACCCATAGTCTGTTATAGATTATCTTTACCCATAGTCCGTTATAGATTATCTTTACCCATAGTCTGTTTTAGATTATCTTTACCCCTAGTCCGTTATAAATTATTTTTACCCATAGTCCGTTATAGATTATCTTTACCCATAGTCTGTTTTAGATTATCTTTACCCATAGTCCGTTATAAATTATTTTTACCCATAGTCCGTTATAAATTATCTTTACCCGTAGTCCGTTATAGATTATATTTACCCGTAGTCTGTTATAGATTA
>NW_013768339.1:0-1596 GCF_000517525.1 Limulus polyphemus
AATTGTTCTAATTGTGCTCATGCTCACTATTTAGTAGGTTTACACGTATAGGTATAAAACCAGATGCTTCAACCATTAATATATGTGTTACATATTTTGTGCTTTTACAGTTATACAAATACAGCTATACGTTAGTAGACAAACAAAAGGTAATCGTTTTTCGGTAAGACATGAAAATACATTAAACAATATACCAAGAGGATGTGGTGGTAACATATGCACGTCCTTCTCTGTAAATGTTACATCAATCATATAACATAACATGTTTCAGGTGGCTTGTTCTACATTATTATCCATTAGTGATGAGTAACTCAACTGAATTAGACCACAGCACAAATGGTTCATGTGATACTTTGTGTTTAATCAAACAATGTATATCAATCGTAGTTCAGTAATAGTTCTTTCAAGTTAAACTTTAAAATTGCAATATTTGTATTGATTTTGTTTTTGTGGGGAAACAAGTGTTTAATAATATAACCAAGTAATAAAAACGTCTCTTATCATGAAAATGTTAGAACAGTTTATAGTAGGAATAAAATGAGAGAGATCTATGTCAAAACACCTGGACGGTGTTTATACATAAATATTTATGATACCAAAACCATCAGGTATTGTAGGAGACGACTGGTTTTGAATTAGTTTTAACTTAGTCATAATTATTTCACAAATGCGTACTATGCATAAAACTTTGAATGAGTCGTTTAGTAAATGCTACATATATGGTCTTTCTGGCATTGTATTAAAATGTAGCTCAACATGTCCGTCATATATCCCGATGACTACTGGCAACTACCGGTGACATTTTTAAATTTTCTTTCTGTGTATGGTACTTACTACCTTAATATCAACATATATCATTGATATATTATGTATGTTTATGTTATCTAGATTTTAATTACTTTGTATCAAAGGAAACCTTTCAAAAAAAGTTTTAAGCTGCAGTTTTCTTATGACATGATCCACTTTAGCAGCCACAATATACACGAGTTTCTTCTACATATATTTGACCTAACTGACACTGATATCTGGAGTTCTACAAGTATATTCACTGGCAAAGAGAAATATATTTTCCAACCCTTGACAGCTACAACGTCTACCTTCTAGACTTTGGCTTGAGATCTACAATGTACATGTAGTTAGTGTCAACAAGTATATATAATCATTAGAATGAGCTCAGTTTACACTATATTCAACTGCTGGTTAATATGAAATGGACGTACAGTTTTTCTTATTGTGAACACGTAACTGTTGGTTCGTATTGTTGTCTGCTTGATTGACTATAGCGCTTATGGTGGTTTCTTATCTAAAGAAGCTATATTTAGAGAGACAATTAAGTTGTATTTAGGTCTCACTTTTATAATTTAGCTAATTATGTACTATATGTGTTTTAAAACTTATATTTGAATAGTTTAATTATTTTTATAAGTTTAACTTTCCGCCTGGATTTTGAAAGGTTATAAACAAGATGGAGCGTATAAGCCCCATCTTGTTTGTGCAATGCACCTCTGTAGGGAGTCTGCTGAAATACATTTATAAACCCCCCTGGACATTAGTTAACATATGGGAATAAAATATAATAGAGAAAGAATTTGTTTG
>NW_013768340.1:0-809 GCF_000517525.1 Limulus polyphemus
AACAATACTGTGTATTGTCAATAAGAAAACACAAGATTTACCAATACTATGCACTGTCGATTAGAAGACACAAGGTTTCACGATACTGTGTACTGTCAATAAGAAGACACAAGATTTAACAATACTGTGTAATGGCAATAAGAAGACACAAGATATAACAATACTGTGTATTATCAAAAACAACACACAAGATTTAACAATATTGTGTAATGTCAATAATAAGACACAAGATATAACAATACTGTGTACTATCACTAACAAGCCACTAGATTTAACGATACTGTGTACTATCAATAAGAAGACACAATATTGAACAATACTGTGTACTGTCAATAAGATGACACAAGATTTAACAATCCTATGTACTATGAAAAAGAAGAAACAAGATTTAACGATATTATGTACTGTGAATAAGAAGACACAAGATTGAAAAATACTGGGTACTGTGAATAAGAATGCACAAGATTTAACAATACTGTGTACTGTCAATAAGAAGACACAAGATTTAACAATCCTATGTACTATCAAAAAGAAGAAACAATATTTAACGATACTATGTACTGTGAATAAGAAGACACAAGATTTAACAATACTGGGTACTGTCGATAAGAAAACACAAGATTTAACAATACTGTGTACTATCAATAACAAGCCACAAGATTTAACGATACTGTGTACTATCAATAACAAGCCACAAGATTTAACGATTATGTGTATTGTCAATAAGAAGACACAAGATTTAACAATACTGTGTACTGTCAATAATAAGACACAAGATTTAACAATACTATGTACTATCAAAAAGAAGG
>NW_013768341.1:0-809 GCF_000517525.1 Limulus polyphemus
CATGCGCGAAAATTTGGTATGTGGCATCTTTTATAACTATCGATCAGGCTACATTAACATTATTTAATAAATCTACATTTAGATTTTTGTGGAGGGGAAAACGCGATCCGATACGTCGTTCATCTTTGTATGCAGAACTAGCTGGTGGTGGTCTGGGATGGTGTAATATTAAATTGAAAATTCAGGCTATACATCTGAAACATTTGGCCGACATATGTCAAGGATCAACTGGTAGATGGTGGTATTTTGCTCGTTACTGGATGGGTTTTCATCTTCGTCACATCAATAGTGAGTTATCCAATAATCTAATCCCAAGAAATCCCTGGAACTTGCCTGCTTTTTACAAGTCTCTATTGAGTACTTTTCCAGTTTTTACTCAATCATTTCCCTCTTTTAACTGGACTAATGCTACTGTCCATAAAATATATTGTTCTTTGTTAACATTAATAGACACCAAACCGCTGGTTATTTGTAAATATCCTTTGATAGATTTTTCTTGGAGATGGCAATATGTTCGAAATATAACACATAATAATAAGTGTGTGGATTTGATTTGGAAATTAATACACGAGATTCTACCATCTGGAGATTTTCTCGTTAAACGTCATATCGTAAATATAAGTAATTGCCCTCATTGCAAGTTATATGAGACATATGGACATTTATTTTTTGATTGTTTTCTTGTCTCACCTGTGTGGGACTATTGCTCTATATTTTTGAAACATTGTTTTGGTTCTAATAAATTAACTAAATCGCAAGTATTATTACTTACTAAATTTACTTGTTGCTATGCCTGTAATATTGTATTG
>NW_013768342.1:0-809 GCF_000517525.1 Limulus polyphemus
CTTCATTAATTGTGTTATATCTGTTGCCATCAATTGAGAAAATGCACTGCCATATAAAATTCAAAATTAAGATACACAGATTTTAAAATTAATATGATATATAAATAAACAAATGATGTATAGCATCAGTAGGTACAACGATGATGAAAGTGAGCATAAATGGCACCTTAATATTTCGCATTCAATCGTAAAATACATTTCTACGATTCTTTTATTGCAATAGTTATATATTTATTCATATTAGGTTTATGGTAGCAATATTCAGTATCGAAAGGGTTCAAGTTCATATATTTTTTAAATATAGAAGCTGTTCCCATGCTTCAGATTATCAAAACTTTTGATTTTGTACACAACTCTCAACCTACAAGTGTTATTTAAGAAAATAAACATACATATAAAATTATAATCCAAATTTTAATGTATTATTTTATGTAAAATTAATGTTACGAAACATTCCTTAAAATTAACTTAAATTTTTTATGTGACCAAGACTTCTTATATTAATATCGCAAACCCCAGTTTCTGAAGCATAACATCTTTATTTACATTACAATTAAGATACAAAGCCCTGCCATCCACTTGCAACTAAAAGTATACAGACAATTGTCCTTATTACTGAAATAAAGTATATTCTCTACATAAATTAAATAATAACACTTAAAATTAAACTAACTTACTAAATTAATAAAATATTTACTTACACAATTTATTCAGATCTTACGACGTTTCACTCTTCCGAATTTTGAAGATATCCTTTATACATAGTTTTATTTTAAGTAGTAGAAGTGGTTCAGATGATACGAGGTGAA
>NW_013768343.1:0-809 GCF_000517525.1 Limulus polyphemus
GTGTCAATTACCAGGGCATTCGGAGAGCTTGACGCCGATGATGTAGTAGAAAGTGGCTTGGGGCTGGGAGGCGGGTTGTTGGTTTGCTGATAGGCGTCGTTGGTAGCTGTGAAGATTTGTGGCTGGGTCTGGGTGCC
This sequence comes from Limulus polyphemus, assembly GCF_000517525.1. Classification (NCBI taxonomy): domain Eukaryota; kingdom Metazoa; phylum Arthropoda; class Merostomata; order Xiphosura; family Limulidae; genus Limulus; species Limulus polyphemus. The sequence continues at coordinate 138 of NW_013768343.1, forward strand.
TTTTTTTGTCCTAGTAGTGGTGGTTTGGGTTGACATATCTCGTGATTCGGGAGTGGATGAAGTTTGAGTAGCTCGGTCTGTTGTATTAGGATGGGCGGTAGAGTACTGGTTGGCGGTGGTTTATGGGGTGGGTGAGGCTTGCGGTAAGGTTTTTCTGCCTTAAAGTGATGATAATCAAGGAAGCAGCCGTGGGTGAGGATGAAATCTGCTGTATTTTTTGAAGTTGTGACAACTTTCATAAACGTAGAGGGTGGACCTGTTTTCTTTGACTGGATACGGTGGACTGCGTGGATCGTAGAGTTGGTTGTAATTTTTTGGGCTTGATGTATTTCTTCTGGCGTAAAGGATAGATAAACGTTCCGGAGAAATATTGTGCGGAGACTGGTATTGATTTTGGGGGGTTGGCAAGTGACGGGAAGTTTGAAGACCAAGACAGATGCGGTGTAATTTGGTCTTTATAGTGTTCTAGTGTGTTATGATTGGTTGGTTAAAACACGTTTCTGATTGGAGGAGAGACTTCCTGTAGCCTCAACCAATGGTAGCCACAGTTTACCTCTAATCCTGAATCTCTGTTTAGTGAAAATTTTATTGTGTTAATGTAAAACGATTCTTTAATTTTTCCTTGTCTTCCAAAATTTGTCTGTGTCGATGATTCTAGCTTTTTCCCAGTTT
>NW_013768344.1:0-809 GCF_000517525.1 Limulus polyphemus
GTAAGTTAGTGAAATTTCTGTTTATGAAACTTGGCTTGTAATAATTAATCATAATAGTTGCTATTGTAAATTGTACTGTTGTATATATGTATATTAAAACGTATTTGTATCAAAACAAAAACGGTGTGAATCAATCTTGTTGGCAAATAGCGTAAATTAAATAAAATATTGGCATATTTTCAAACACTAAATCCAGGGTACAGTTCAACTATTAAAAGTTAAATTATTTAACGCGGCTTTGGATTATTTCAAATTCTCAATAGGTAACACACCCAATAAAAGAAACTACGGGTTGTACAAACTTTATTCTTGAACATTTGTACCCCAGATTTGTAGGAAACAAGCATACGAAGTAAGGACTTTTAACAGGAGTCGCTTGCAAAAGATTATTTAAAATCCATAAGATTAAATGTTCAGGAAAAGGGAATGTATGTGTTCATACAAGAAAAGTGGTTCTCACGTAGTTCGGATGGAATAATAAGTTGTGATACCTTGCTCGAAATTAAAAGTTATTTTCCAACAAACTGGTCAAATCGGCATGTGTTTATCAGAAATAGTAAATATAATGTTATAAAAACTGAAGACGGCCAATTTAAATTAAATTGAAAGAAATTAGAGTTTTAATTTGTAGATACAGTTGGCTGTATTCTGCTCAGGCTTAAAAAATATAAACTTTTGATGTGGAAAGTGCAGCTGATAATATATTCATTGATGTATAATATTGTTACGTCTCTGGTCGTTTGTTAATTTCCCGTAAAAATTCTTTCCGAAGAACTTCAGCGATACAAATCCTTTCTTAAATAAAACTT
>NW_013768345.1:0-1254 GCF_000517525.1 Limulus polyphemus
CCTCATGTCTTACAGATACCACAATGAAATGTCTACTAACTTCCTCATGTATTAGAAATACCTCAACAAAATGTCTGCCAACTTCATCAGGTATTACTGGTACCACAGTAAAATGTCTACAAACTTTTTCATACAATACAAATTCCACCATCAATTGTAAACTAATTTTTTTATATAATATAGGTTCTTATGAAATGTGTCTTAACTTCCACATGTCTTACATGTACCACCATCAAATGTCTACTAACTTTCTCATATATTACTGGTACTACCACCAAATGTATATAAATTCATCATGATTTACAGGTACTACAATCAAATGTCTACCAACTTCCTCGTGTATTACAAGTACAACCATCAAACGTCTACTAACTTTCTCATATATTACAGGAACCGCCATAAAATGTCTTTTAACTTCCTCATGTACTATAAATACCACCTTCAAGTGTAAACTCATTTTTTTATGTATCTCAGGTACTTCTCAAATGTTTATTATATTCCTCATTTAATACAGGTACCACCACGAAATGTATACTAACTTCTTCATGTCTTACAGGTACCACCATAAAATGTCTACTAACTTTTTCATATATTACAGGTACCACCATCAAATGAAAACTAACTTCCTCATGTATTATAAATACCACCTTCAAGTGTAAACTCATTTTTTATGTATCTTAGGTAGTTATCAAATGTGTATTCACTTCCTCATGTAATACAGGTACCACAATCAAATGTTCACTGACTTCCTCATGTCTTACAGATACCACAATGAAATGTCTACTAACTTCTTCGTTTATTACAAGTATTAAAAAATGAGTTTACACTTGATGGTGGTATTTGTAATCCATGAGGAAGTTAGCAGACATTTTATGGGGGTACCTGTAATATATCAGAAAGTTACTAGACATTTTATGGTGGTACATGTAATACATGAGAAAGTGAGTATCATTTGATGATGGTACCTGTATTACATGAGGAAGTTAATACATATTTGTTAAGTACCTATGATACGTAAAAAATTAGTTTACACTTGATGGTATTTGTAATACATTAGGATGTTAGTAGACATTTGATGGGGGTACCTGATCTAAATGAGAAGGTATTAGACATTTGATGGTTCATAAGTACCTATGATACATGCACACTTTTAACTTCCTCATGTATTACAGGTACAACCATAAAGTGTAAACTCACTTTTCTATAAATCATAGATAATTATCAAATGTGTATTAACTTTCCCATGTACTAAAC
>NW_013768346.1:0-809 GCF_000517525.1 Limulus polyphemus
AAAATCAACGCTTAAAGATCATACTGTATTAAGTATAATATTTCATTAGGATAACTGAAATAATTTCATTTTGTAAGTTCACAACGTTTAATACGATTAACTGTGAATCTCATACCGCCACGGTGTTGCCATGCTTCTAATATTTTGCTCTAGAAGATATTAACAAAGCTTACTTGAATGTGTACTTACAATATATATGTATCATATGATTCACATTAAAAGAAACGTTTCTCTCGTACTAACATAAGTTAATGGCTGAAGAATGTTTAAACATTTACCCTGAAGAAGGTGTAAACATTTATTCTGATGAAAAGTTTAAACCTTTATCCTAAAGAAATGTTACCCTGAAGAAGGTTTGAAACTTTGCCTTGAAAAAGCTTTAAACCAAAATGTTCTTATTTTTATATATTTCCTTTGCAGTTAAGGGCCTAGTAATGGACTTACCGTTTCTTCGATTATCGGGAAGGAGGTTCTTCAAAGACACTCTTTCACTTGTAGTGAAGTGATACCCTAGAACACAGTAATGTCTGACTTCTTAGTCAAATCACTGCTTTAACTTATCAAGCAGAATGAACTAAATAAACATTGAAAAACAGTTTGAAATAAATGCGTAGTTAATATTTCTTAGACTTTGAAATTAAATTTGATTTTTTTAAGGACTTAAAACACGTTCTTAACAAACGACAATGTACTGTAAGAACAACAATATACTTTTAAAACGACAATGTACTTTTAAAACGACAATGTACTTTTAAAACGACATTGTACATTTAAAACGACAATGTACTTTTAAAACGGCATTGTACTTT
>NW_013768347.1:0-809 GCF_000517525.1 Limulus polyphemus
TTTAGGTATTCGTGGAGTTGTTGTACCAAATAACGCTTCATATGAGTATGGTGGTTACAAATTCGGTAACTAGAGTTACACCTAGGTGTTCGTGGAGTTGTTGTACGAAATAACGCTAAAGATGAGTATGTTGGTTACGAATTCGATTACTAGAGTTACACCTAGGTGTTCGTGGAGTTGTTGTACCAAATGACGCTAAAGATGATTATGGTGTTATAAATTCGGTAACTAGAGTTACACCTAGGTGTTCATGGAGTAGATGTAACAAGTAAGGCTAAAGAAGAGTATGGTGGTTATAAATTGTGTAACCAGAGTTAAACCTAAGTGTTTATGTGGTAGTTGTACCAAATAAGGCTAAAGATGAGATAGGTGGTTATAAATTCTGTAACTAGAGTTACACCTAGGTGTTCATGGAGTAGTTGTGCCAAGTAAGGGTAAAGATGAGTATGGTGGTTATAAATTCGGTAAATAGAGTTACACCTAGGTATTCGTGGAGTTGTTGCAGCAAATAACGCTAAAGATGTGTATGGTTTTTACAACTTCGGTAACTAGAGTTACAACAAGGTTTTCATGGAGTAGTTGTGCCAATTAAGGCTAAAGATGAGTATGGTTGTTATAAATTGTGTAACTAGAGTTACACCTAGGTGATCGTGGAGTTGTTGTACCAAATAACGCTAAAGATGAGTATGGGGGTTATAAACTCGGTAACCAGAGTTAAACCTAAGTGTTCATGGAGTAGTTGTACCCAGTTAGTATAAAGATGAGTATGGTGGTTATAAATTCTGTAACTAGAGTTACACCTAGGTGTT
>NW_013768348.1:0-990 GCF_000517525.1 Limulus polyphemus
CGATGACGAGGAACCCACTTTGAGACTAATAATGGCTGGAGACGGCTTAAATGGGTAATGAAGAAAACTTTAATATAACTTTAACATGACAGCAAATGTACAACGTTTCGACAAGGTTTTGTCATCATCACCTAATTTAGTGTTGTTGGGTTTGTTAGTGTCAATTTTGTTCGTGAGTTGAGTTTTATTGTGGGGAATGTTGGAGAGTTTTTCAATTATAGCTGGTGGGAATTTATTAGTGTGAATAAAGGAATGCTTTATGTGGTTAATTTCTTCATTTATGTAGTCCGTTGAACAAAGTCTTGTGGCTGTGTTTATGAAGTTTTTAAGTGTATTGATTTTTTGTGGGGTGTCACGAGCGGAATTCCAGGGGATGTAGAAACCAGTGTGTGTGTTTTTGCGGTGAATTTTGGTTTTAAACTGTGTGTCCGATCTAATAATTTTGAGGTTAAGAAAGGATAACTGTTTATTGTTTTCGTGTTCTATGGTAAATTTGATGTTGGGATGAGTGGAATTTATGTGTTTAAAGAAAGTTAGTGTGTGTTCTGTAGAAGTGAAACCAGCAAAAGTGTCATCGACATATCTGTACCAGTATAGTGGAGGATGAAGCGCAGAATTCATGGCTTGTGTTTCGATCTGGGTCATAAATATATTGGCAAGAACGGGCGAAACAGGATTGCCCATACTTAAACCATCTATTTGAAGGAAATGTTCGTTGTTGAAAATGAAGTTGGTTTTAGTCGTTGTAAATTCTAAGAGAGAAGCAAAAAGTGTGCTGGGGATGTGCATTAACTTGTTGGGGGTCAATAATGTAGAGGTTGAGTGCAATATTGCAAGCTTCATTGGCGGGGACTTCGGCGAAGAGTGACACGACATCAAAACTAGCCATTAAGGCTTTCGAATTTAGTTGTTCTAGTGTATATTTAAAATTGAAGGCATCTTTAAAAAATGAACTTGCAGATGTTACATATGGTGTGAGAGTCCAGGCTA
>NW_013768349.1:0-1438 GCF_000517525.1 Limulus polyphemus
TCTGAAATTGCATGTCTCCCATGAAACAATACGTAAACATCTAAGGAATATGGGAAAACCCCATAAAGAAGGTGTTTGGGTGCTTCACGAACTTACCGATGATCATCGTTTCTAACGTGTGAACGTTGCTTCGTCTCTTTTGGCGCGTAATGCACGTGAACCATTTTTGGACAGATTTGTCATCGGTGGTGAAAAATGAATTCTCTATGCGAATATTAAACGCCAAAAACAATGGCTCAATCCTAGACAAAAACCATTTCCGACCCAAAAATCTGGACTTCATCCGCAAAAAGAGATGCTTGCATTTGTTGGGACATCAAAGGAGTAATTCATTTCGAACTCTTAAATCTACAGAGAACTGTCAATGCAGAGATCTATAGTCAACAACTGGAACGTTTAAATCAAGCACGACAATGCACATCCACATGTGGCACGTTTGACGCAACACAAGATTATGGAGTTGGGTTGGGACGTTCTCCCCCACTCACCATATTCTCCAGATATGGCACCATCAGATTACCACCTTTTTCATCCGCTGCAACACCATCTTAATGGGGAAGCATATGTAAATGTGAAAGGTGTTAAGGAGGACATCGACATGTTTTCTGCTTCAAAGCCAAGTGATTTCGTTAATCAGGGCATTAACAACCTGATTGTAAGATGGAAAAGTATCATCGATAAGAATGGAGACTATTTCATTTAATAAATGTTTTGTTTTGATATACAAGTTGTCCGGGATTTTTCATCTAAAAAAAGCGACATTAATTTCTTGACGACCTAATAGAATACTGGCAAGTTGGCCGCATACCTTAATAAATTAGCTCTTTTTTGTGGAACTTGTTTAACCTAATACCCACTCTGGCTTAGAATTGTATGTGAACCATTGGTTGAAGTACATAACCTAATGGCTTATTGGAATACCGCACTAAGGCTTTGTAGGATTATAAATGTGGGATATATATTATTGTGAATAAAAATTTGTTTCATTTGTGCTTGTTTGTTCTATCTCTACTGTCTTTGTTTCATGTATTTTTCGCTTAACAGTCCTGAACCTGCGTTCTTCCAGAAACTTTAACTGCCTAACAAATATCGTAGTACCTGAATACTATACTACCAACGGCACATTGTGTTAGACCTAACAAATCCGCAGACATGTTTACATTCATCATTCAGATTACGAACGTCTCTGTGTGGTGGCAGCAGTGTAGCAACATTTTGTACGCTTTGTTTTTAAGAAATCGTTAGTCCTAAGAAGGTTTATTTTTAAGGAAAGAATGATTTGTTAAACTTTAGAAATATTTCAAAGAGACTGAGGAAGATGAAAGTTGGTAAGGAATGAAAAACAGATAATTTATTATTAAAATAAATTTGAGCCTCTTTATAATAATTTAACCGTGTATATCGAAGTTAAAGAAAAAGTACACGAGCTTACAACTTG
>NW_013768350.1:0-809 GCF_000517525.1 Limulus polyphemus
GATCCACTATGTCATATGTGTCTTTCCATGGAGAAGACAACTTAGGGGACTTCCCTTTGGTCTTCCTGGGATTATACAACCATACCTTGTCTCCGGGTACAAAGCAGACTTCAGTAGATCTCTTATCATAAGTTAACTTCATCGAATCAGCAGACGTTTTCAAGTTTGAATGCATTTGATGGTGGATATCATCCATCCTTTCCGATAACACTTCCACAAACTCTGACACATTCTCAGGCAACTCTTCATAAGGTGGGCGTCCTTTATGCTTGGGTCCCCTTTTTGTACTGCATGTCCGGCACCATTCTTCGACATCTCGCCTCATACCTATCCAGTAAAATCTTTGTCGTAGGTGACTCAATGTCTTCTTAATTCCGAGATATCCTCCAGTTAAATTATCATGGAATCGACGCAGCACAACTTCCCGTAACTTCCTCGGTATAACTGTTTGCCAAGTCATCACTTTCCCATCTGCAGTTTCCCATCTCCGGACAAGAATACCATCTGCAAGCTTTAACTGGTCCCATTGCACCCAATAGTGCTTTGTCACAGGGCTTAGACTAGACACCTTCTCCCAAGCAGGGTGTGAAACACTTGCTTTGAATAAATCAATTATTGGCTTCAAATCTTGATCGTTCTCCTGCTCTGCTTTAATATCTATACCTGGTTCCACTTCGTCATCATCAACTTCTTCAGTCACTTTGACTTCACCTTGATGGCACCTAATTAGTTCAACCTCTCTTTTAACAGTTACCGAAACTTGGCCTTTGTTGTTCCCAAACGTCATTTTATCAAAATCAATTACAAAC
>NW_013768351.1:0-807 GCF_000517525.1 Limulus polyphemus
TGGCACGTCTTCAGCAACGTCATTTGTTCTGTTTTCCACTTCGTCCCAACTGAAATGTCCTGGACAGGAAACAGGAAGAAAGTCAGCAGCAACTACAGGAAAGTCAACACCAGTGGCAAGAAGTACAAATGGAAAACATTAGTAAATTTCAAAGTGAATTAAATACATTAAAGGACGATTTACTGTATTTTACACAAGGAGGATATATTAACCATCGACTTAATCAGCCCCAAACAATGGCAAGCCCCTTCCAGAGCCCGCAGCTAAACTCTAATGCAGACATCTTCAGTCTTGCCAGAAGTCATATTCCAGACGTGAGTGTCAGCAATAGGGGTGATCTAGTATGAAGGAAGCCACAGGAATTCGATGGGAAGGCACCGTGGGAAGCATATAGAGCACAATTTGAGCTTCTGGCAGAATCGAATAGATGGACAGAGCAGTAGAAAGCAGTATATCTGGCAACGAGCCTGAAGGGACAAACACTGGAAATACTTGGACAGTTGTCAGCAGACGACAGGCACAACTATAGAGCACTGGTAGTTGCTCTAGAACTCAGGTATGGAACTCAAAATCAGTCCGAAGTCTACAGGGCTAGGTTTAGGACGAGAGTCCGTGCTAAAGGGGAGAGCCTGCAAGAGCTGGCACAGAACTTGGAAAGTATGGCACACAAGGCCTACCCAACTGCACCACCCGATCTCCTCAAGTTGTTGCCGAGGGATCAGTTTATAGACGTCTTGGACAGTCCACAACTGAAGATACAAGTGAAGCAAGCACACCTCTCTACTATACAGGATGCAATGGCCAGAG
>NW_013768352.1:0-804 GCF_000517525.1 Limulus polyphemus
TATATAGTCAACACTACCTGCCACCAACTCGAGAGTTACTCTAATCAAATAATGAATATGACTGTCACTCTTATAAGAAACCAATGGTATCAAAGTTAATCGTGACTTTATGTAGACTGACTGTTATGTGTAACGAATTTGTTATTATATATTCATTTTAATACCAACGTTTGTTTACATTAAATTTATATTTAGAAACATACATAGCTTATACTGTTAACTATGTATTGCGAAATTCCCACCTATTCTCAAAAGTTTTAGAAGATTCTCGAGAGTAAAAATCAAAAATATATATGGGTACGTAAACGATTTAATTTGTATTGTTACATAAAACTGAAATTTCTAGAACGCATCCACACGCTATAAATATAACCAACCCGATGCTCACCAGAAGGAATCTGTTATTGGTTTGCTAAAAACTTTGTAAGCTATAACTGTGATTAACTCTTATTAATCGGGAACTTCAGATATATTGACCAGAAACGCTTATAAATTTCAAACATTACAAATCATTCAAATTTTGTGGATTCACATCGGACATTAGTACTTTTACGAAAACATTACCAAACGTCATCTGTGAAACTCGACCTGTAATCACCGTGTGAACAGCGAGAACAACAGGGCTAGCTAGGTCGGTACTGAGTGAATTGTACCTATTACCAACTAGCTCATCGTGAACTCTCGATAAGATATTGTTATGTCTCCGTTTGTTAATTAACTTTCCGTAACTTCCTTCCGACGAAACTTGCGATACAAGTTCTCTACTTAATAAAACTAGGTTTATTCTTTCCGTAATACAACTTT
>NW_013768353.1:0-807 GCF_000517525.1 Limulus polyphemus
CTCCTCTGTCCATCCGTTCATCTCTGCCAGTAGCTCAAACTGTGCTCTATATGCTTCCCACGGTGCCTTCCCATCGTATTCTTGTGGCTTCCTTTGTACTGGATCACTCCTATTACTGACATTCATATCTGGGATGTGACTTCTAATAGGGCTGAATATGTGTGCATTAGGGTTTAGCTGCGGGGTCTGGAAGGGGCTTGCTGATTAAGTTGATGGTTAATGTATCCTCCTTGTGTAAAAGACAATAACTCATCATTTAATGTATCTAATTCGCTTTTAGATTTACTAATGTTTTCCATTTGTACTGTTGTTGACTTTCCTGTAGTTGCTGCTGACTTTTCTGCAACTGTTGGAGACTTTCTTTCTGTTTATTTTCTTTCTCTTCCATCCTCTGCTGTAGTCTCTCTTTTTTCTTCATTTTCTTTCTCCTCCAACCATTGCTGTAATCTCTCTTCTTGTTTCTTTTCTTTTTCCTCCAACAACTGCTGTAATCTCTCTTGTTTATTTTGCTGTTCCAGCTGCCATTGTTGTAGGTTTTCTTGTCACTGCTGTAATCTTTCTTCTTGTTTCTTTTCTTTTTCCTCTAACAACTGCTGTAATTTGTCTTCTTGTTTCTTTTCTTTTTCCTCTAACAACTGCTGTAATTTGTCTTCTTGTTTCTTTTCTTTTTCCTCCAACCGCTGCTGTAATTTCTCTTCTCGTTCTTCTTGTGTCTTTTGCTGTTCTTGTATTGCTGCCATCAAGTCTGCTAAGCTGTACTTTGATTTACTGCCTCTCGTTTCCATTTTCTTTTCTATCCCACTCTCT
>NW_013768354.1:0-807 GCF_000517525.1 Limulus polyphemus
CGGAACAGAGAAGATAATTTTAATATAAGTGATATAATTTATAACTAAACCACCAGGGTATCTCTCATCTTAGATGAGTGAAATAATTAAAAAAGTGCTCACGAAAGGTAGTGGGATCGATACCCGGAGCTACCGGGGTCTAATTACAATATTTTTTTAATTACCATGTGGTATATGAATTGACCTTTCACGAATTACAAACTTTATGTTGGTCATTATGATCAATATTAAAGTAGGAAGCGCCACTTCCCTACGTATCATCCAATCTTATCACATAAAGTAATGACGGAACTCCATGTTTATAATATTAGTCTCTGTGAAAATTTCATTTTTTCATACTTTTATACTATTGTTTCACCCGTTTATTGTCATGTTTATCTTCACAGCCATATTCCAAAATGTTTTCCACAAGTTCATCATCATCGATATATGACGAGAGATGAAATATGGACACAGTGACAATTATGTTGACTGTTCCTCTTGTGGACAACATCTGTTCACCAGCTTTAATGAGACATGTACACAGTGACACATTTGTTAACTGTTTCGCTAGTGGACAGCATCTGTTCAGCAACTTTAATGAAACATGGACACAGTGACAACTTTCATAACTGTTCCTATAGTGGACTACATCTGTTCATCAACTTTAATGAAGCATGGACACAGTGACAACTTTGTTAACTGTTCCTCTAGTGGACAGCATCTGTTCACTAACTTTAATGAAACATGGACACAGTGAAAACTTTGTTAACTGTTCCTCAAGTGGGCAGCATCTGTTCGTCAACTTTAATGAAACATGGACACAGT
>NW_013768355.1:0-808 GCF_000517525.1 Limulus polyphemus
CCCAAGAGTTGGCGGTGGGTGGTGATGACTAGCTGCCTTCCCTCTAGTCTTACACTGCTAAATTAGGGACGGCTAGCGCAGATAGCCCTCGTGTAGCTTTGCGCGAAATTCAAAAACAAACAAACAAACAAACATCAAGGCAATTGTCAAGATGCAATATCGTCAGATAGAGTATGATTGAACGTGCCAACGTGGACTGTAACGACATGGTTAGACTCTAAAGTCGTTTCAGTGTAACGTACTCAACCTTTGTATATTGTACTTTGTGACCTTATAGCCGCAAACTCCAGAAGGCTTTTAATAAGATTAATTAAATCCAGACCGGCTCAAGCATTTTCATATTGGTTGTTAAATCCAGTAAACATTTAAAGGTCTATACGGCACTCTGGGTCCCCTGAAAAGAAAAATAGGAGACAACCGATTTTTTAAATAGATTTCAATAGACTAAAAGTTGCTTAGTAACACTTGTGAACTTTAGACTTTCTTATACGCGTTATATGGTGTTAATCATTAAATACACCAAGCTTTATGGTTTGTATTATCCTCCCAGACCCCATAACTGAAAAGTGAAATCGAGGAACACTCAATTTTTTGCGAGTTTCCATAGCCCATATCGTGTTCAGTAACGTATATGAAGTCCATTCCAGCTAAAAAACTGGTGCGTCAACGGAGGTCACGTGATTAGTATCACTCCACGTCCTTCTCGAACATTCACGTCCCTTCCTTAAATCTCGGGATCCTTCTAGATATAGTGTAGTCTTGTATATATAAGACGGTCACAAAGTGACGGGAACAATGTGTAATTGAA
>NW_013768356.1:0-809 GCF_000517525.1 Limulus polyphemus
AGCGGTGGGTGGTGATGACTAGCTGTCTTCCCTCTAGTCTTACACTGCTAAGTTAGGGACGGCTAGCGCAGATAGCCCACGTGTAGCTTTGCGCGAAATTCAAAAATAAAACAGAACAAACATTGCGAATCCAACTAAATAAATTTTGCTTAATGAAACAGTATCATTTTAAAAATATATTTTTGAGTTGAAATTTCTTAAAAAACAGAATTCTTTGTGGTACATTACTTCCGATCTCATTCTGTGTGGTACATTATTTCCGATCTCTTTCTGTGTGATATATTACGTCCGATCTCCTTCTGTGTGATATATTACGTCCGATCTCCTTCTGTGCTTCAAACTCAGTCAGTCGAGGTTCAGGCTGTCTCTCATACAACTTTCTCTGACAGTAACGATAAACAGAACACAATATTTGCCTCGACACTATTCATTAAAACTTACAACATATCTTTTATACGTCATTAATAACACATAACTCGTGCATGCACAATTTTAATTACAATATAATACATTTTATTAGCTTCTGTTCTCCCATTTTACTAAGGTTTACTAATATTCTGCATGTCCACTATTACTGGGTAGAAAATATTAAAAGTGATAAATGTCTTCGAACGAACTACATATACGAACTATATGTTGATTTCATGCACCCGAAAATAGTCAATTTCAAAGTCAAAGTAATTAAGATAGCTTCAGTTCTTTTACATGACGTCATTGTTGATGTATCGTTCTCATGTCTGTAATGGAGGACACAGAAAGTCCTTTGAAGAATATTGTTACGACAGCGGAAGTCACGTGACGCTGGTAAC
>NW_013768357.1:0-804 GCF_000517525.1 Limulus polyphemus
AACGTCAACAATACTTCTGACTGCAGTTCAATTACTCACTATCTACACACACATTACATTACCTTATCACGTTGTCCCCTCTTATATATACCCGACTACAACTAGAACATTCGCCAAAGTACAGGATAATTCTACAAAGTAGAGAGCGTGAGAATCACATGATCTCGATGACGCAACAATATGTATATTGTCGCGTTTGAGAAAGTGCATTGTTGCTATAAATTAAACAGTGGAAGCTAAATATTGTTGTAGAGTAAGTGCCCTTCTGGACCTTCAGTAAACTTAACATTCGAAATAATTATTTAGAAGTATTATAGACTGGTAAAGAGGCTATTCTCGAAACCTTATAAAAGAACTGGATTATTATGTAAAATCACGACCTATATCTTCAGAATGTAACTTAATTAGCTCAATATTTTTCTATTACAGTTCCCTAATCCAGGAGATATAGGTCGTGATTTATAGAAATGTCTCATAATAAACTCCAGTTTGTGTTAAACAAAGTTAAGAATAATAACTGCGTTATTAATTATAACACATGGGTGATTAGGAAAATATATAACACATGGGTGATTAGGAAAATATATAACACATGGGTGATTAGGAAAATATATAACACATGGGTGATTAGGAAAATATATAACACGGGTGATTAGGAAAATATGTAACACATGGGTGATTAGGAAAATATATAACACATGGGTGATTAGGAAAATATGTAACACATGGGTGATTAGGAAAATATATAACACATGGGTGATTAGGAAAATATGTAACACATGGGTGATTAGGAAAATATAAACA
>NW_013768358.1:0-808 GCF_000517525.1 Limulus polyphemus
AAAGTTGAGCATAGGATATGAGTATAGAAGTAGTTATAAGGATAGGATTAATTGTTACTATTGTAATGCTAGAAGTTTAAGAAATAAAATAGATGACTTTAGAGCACTGGTAGGAATGGAGGATTTTAATATAATGGAAATAACTGAAACATGGATAAACGTAAATGATTTTGATGACAGAAATGTTTTTGAAACACAGAGTTACAGGCTATTTAATAGAGGAGGAGTGGCTTTATATGTAAAATGTGAGTTTCATCCTGTTGAAGTTGAGGATATCAAAGATAATAGCAAAGAGATTGAATCCATTTGGGTTTCTTTTAGTGGATATAAAGGGAAAATGCTTTTAGTGGGAATTTGTTACAGACCACCAAATGATACTGATGAAATTAGTGATAAACTTTACAATGAGATTAAGATTTCAGCTGTTAATGAAGTCATAATTATGGGTGATTTTAATTTCAGGCATATAGATTGGGAAATTCTAGAATTAAACTATGAGGGAGAAAGGTTTTTGGAAACTGTTAAGGATAGCTTTCTTCACCAGTTAGTTAAGGAACCAACTAGAAACAATGCTATTTTAGACTTACTGTTAACTTCAAATGCAGAAATGATTGAGAGGGTGGAAACTGGGGAACATCTGGGTGCAAGTGATCATTCCTCTATTAGTTCAATGTTTTGCTGCATATGGAGATAAGGGATAATGATATTTTGGTTACAAATTTCAAAAAAGCAAATTTTGAAGGGATGCGACAAGAGTTATCTGTCGTGAATTGGGCAGCTGAGTTATTTGGAAACACTGAGCAGATGT
>NW_013768359.1:0-804 GCF_000517525.1 Limulus polyphemus
TGATGATGACAAAACCTTGTCCAAACGTTGTACATTTGCTGTTATGTTAAACTTATATTAAATTTTTTCTTCATTACCCATTCAAGCCGTCTCCAGCCATTATTAGTCTCAAAGTGGATTCCTCGTCATCGAATTAGTTGTGAGTTAGTTTTAGGTCGCACTGGTTTCGAGTTGGTCTAAATGGCAGAAGTAGACACAGGGCAAGTAATAAAGAGATAAAGCATCACAGCCCATTTTATCTGCAATGATTTATACCGATGTTGGACCACCTTGGCAAGAGACGTTTAGAAAAATAGTGACATCATGCGCTGCTATTTTGTTAGTTCCGTTATAAGTATTACGCATGATAGATAACGACACGCTACAAGTTCTCATGACAGAAACATAAAGACAAAAGTATAAGTAAGTTTTATTAGAGTCAGCAATTAATTAAGGTTCAGCCAATAACTTTAAACGTGTGAGAACATGCGCAATAAAAGCCAAAAGGCTTCTATCTCCGTTCCTCAAAAGTCAATCGTCTATGTGTTTAACGCCTCTTAGTGGCTCGGCAGTAAGCCTGTGGGCTTACGACTTAAAATTTTGGTTTCGATACCTTTGGCTGGCAGAGAACAGATAGCCCATTGTGTAGCTTTGTGCTGAACAACAATCGAACCAAACTTATGTGTTTATCGATGGCTTAGATATAAACCAGTACAGAGGAGTAATGTGGTTGTAATCATAGTACATATTAGGCTGCAAAAATAATCAAAAAACGTAAAACTACCGTTTTTTTGCTTTTCTTTTCCTCTAACAACTTGCTGTAAT
>NW_013768360.1:0-808 GCF_000517525.1 Limulus polyphemus
TATAATTATCAATAGCTTAATTAAATGTACAGAATTTTGCAAATACAAAATTAAAATTCAACAAAGTCTCTTAATTTTACAGGACGTATCTTCTTCGGTACTGGTCTCTGTCTCGTTGGCTTCTGCTTCATGTACAGTTCATCTGCTCCATCAGGAAATGTTCTATTATCGGTAATAGTCGCATCAGTGGTAGTAACTTCATCAAGGGCTTCACTGTTTCCCTTCTCAAAACCGTGTAAAGTTTCTTCTTCTTCGACAGTGGCTTTTCCAGGTGACACGTCTTCAGTGGCGTCTTTTGTTCCATTGTTCACTTCGTCCCAACTGAAATGTCCTGGACCGTGGTAACGCCAAAGCCTGTTGGCATGCACCACCTTTGGCTTACCTCGCCGACCACATTTTATTCGGAAAGTCACGTTTGAGATACGATCCACTATGTCATATGGGCCTTCTCATGGAGAAGACAACTTAGGAGACTTCCCTTTGGTTTTCCTGGGATTATACAACCACACCTTGTCTGCTGGTACAAAGCTGACTTCAGTAGATCTCTTATCATAAGATAACTTCATCGAATCAGCAGACGTTTTCAAGTTTGAACGCACTTGATGATGAATATCATCCATCCTTTCGGATAACACTTTCACGAACTCTGACACATTTTCAGGCAACTCTTCATAAGGCGGGCGTCCTGTTATCAGGTCCACTGGCAACCGAAGTTCCTGACTAAACATCAATTTTGCTGGAGTGTATCCAGTGGCTTCATGTTCTGCTGTTCTATAGGCCATCAACAGTTGAGGGAGTAAGACATCCC
>NW_013768361.1:0-807 GCF_000517525.1 Limulus polyphemus
CGTAATGGATCACTCCTAGTACTGACATTCATATCTGGGATGTGACTTCTAGCTGGACTGAATATGTCTGCATTAGGGTTTAGCTGCGGGCTCTGTAAGGGGCTTGCCATTGTCTGGGGCTGATTAAGTGATGGTCAATGTATCCTCCTTGTGTTAAAGACAATAGATCTTCCTTTAACGTATCTAATTTTAAATTTACCAATGTTTTCCATTTGTACTTCTTGTTTCCTTTCTTGTTCCAGTTGCCACTGCTGTAATCTCTCTTCTTGTTTCTTTTCTCGTTTTTCCTGTTTCTTTTCTTTTTCCTCCAACAACTGCTGTAATTTCTCTTCTTGTTTATTTTCCTTCTCCTCCAACCACTGCTGTAATCTCTCTTGTTTATTTTGTTGTTCGAGATGCCAAAGTTGCAGGTTTTATTGCCACTGCTGTTGTCTCTCTTCTTGTTTCTTTTCCTTTTCCTCCAACAACTGCTGTAATCTCTCTTCTTGTTTATTTTCTTGTTTAATTTATCATTCTTCTTGTTTCTTTTGCTGCTCTTGTATTGCTCCCATCAAGTCTGCTAAACTGTAGTTTGATTTGCCGCTTCTCGTTTCCATTTTTTCCTTTTTTTTCGTTCCACTTCTGACACCAATTTGTTACGCCTCCAGTCGTTAGTTAATTTTCCGTAAATTCTTTCCGACGAATTTTTAGCGACAGAAGTCCTTTCTTAAATTAAACTGGTTTGTTCTTTCCCAATACAACTTTACGATACACTTAATTTCAACAGTCGCTCTATAACAAACGCTATAACAACTAACGTGCTTAACT
>NW_013768362.1:0-804 GCF_000517525.1 Limulus polyphemus
TAATAGAAGTATTTTATATAATTGTGGATTATAATAGAACTACTTTATATAATTGTGGATTACAATAGAAGTACATTTCATAATTGTGGATTATAATAGAACTACTTTATATAACTGTGGATTATAATAGAACTACTTTATATAATTGTGGATTATAATAGAACTACTTTATATAACTGTGGATTATAATAGAACTACTTTATATAATTGTGGATTATAATAGAACTACTTTATATAATTGTTATATTTATTACCCAGAAACGTAACGAAGAAGAACTTTTTACAATAAAAGGAATAAAAGAATTTAACTAAAATAAAAACATTAACGGTTTACCAATTAGTTGAATTAAAATTAACTAGAGCTGTCTGGTTAGACACCAGTAAAGTTTGACTTACTTCCCGTTAGAGGGATACTGCCGTTAGTTATGCTCGTTCGTCACGTGCTCTTTGGTTATTGTTGGATCTCGTGCTTGGTATACTTGTGTTCCACTAACCAAAGGACCCTTTTTCGTTGAACAGTCACAGTCACCATATTGACAAAACATCTGTTGGCAAAGTCTTCACCCTTGGTCTAAACCAAAACTGACGAAATGGAATACTACTTTAGAGTTTTAGACCAATTTCTACGTTGCCGTATATTTCTTTATTTAAAAAGTTAAAACGCTCTAACCCTAGAACACCGATTGGGCTCATATGCCCTAACGGATTTTTAAACACTTTTTTTGTAAATTTTTTATATACCAAATTGTTTGTAGATCCTTGGTTTTGTGGTCATCATCATCCAGCACCAGGTAGGACTAGGCC
>NW_013768363.1:0-838 GCF_000517525.1 Limulus polyphemus
AATAAAATCCGAATATTTTAAGCCGTGACGTCTTCTTATAACATAAACACCAAGATTTCGATTATTTTTACTCTGGGTTAGACAAAGTTCAATTTTTATTTTTGCTTTTCTCTGGCTATAATATTTTTAGTTAATGCTATAGTGCCTGAGTTTTGAGTTTTCCGACGTATTAAGCACTATCCGATATTTTCCTCATAATTTTGAATCAAATTTGCACTTTTTTCCATTTTCCAAAAAAAATTCATATTTTCACCGAAAAGCCATGGCTATAGTTCATTTTTTGAAAAAAAAATGTTTTTCCCCATATTTCAATACAAAGGTGCTCTCGGTGTAAGGCTTTTGAAATGGATATCATTTCATCAAAATTCCCAATAGTTATTTTATTGTTATTGAACTTCGGCTTGCTTCGATTTTACTGGGTTTTTTGTGTGCCGTCACTTATATTGTAAACAAAGAATAGCTTTAAACATAAGATTATTCAAACGAATTCCGAATATATAAAGCCGTGACGTCTTCTTATAAAATAAACACCAACATTTCGATTGTTTTTACTCTGGGTTAGGCAAAGTTCAATATTTTTTTAGCTTTTCACTGGATATAATATTTTTAGTTAATGCTATAGTATCTGAATTTTGAGTTTTCAGACGTGTTAAGCACGTCCTCTCTCTACAAAAACTAGAACTTCCTCGAAAGTGATCTGTAAGAAAAAAAACAGCTTATAAAATGAGTCAGATCAACGTAGACCCGTTAGGCAATCACTGATTGGCAAGTCCTTAAGCCAATCAGGAAATATCACAGACCTACTGAAGGATGTGTAGATTGTATAGAAATTTTTTTT
>NW_013768364.1:0-807 GCF_000517525.1 Limulus polyphemus
GGTTTTATTATGTCTAGGCCTGGGGGATCCATATAAATAGAGAATGATTCATTGCTCACTAACCCCACTTTGGAGTCCTACAAGAGGACATGCTACAATGCCAACCAGGACAATGCAGCAACATCAGGGGCTTTGTGAGTGTCCATAACACCCGTTGAGAATGCCCAACACTGGTACTCAGTTGACCCTAGCCCAACATAACCAGCTGAATGACCCTGAGGGGGGGGGTCAACCCCAAGGCCATCTGTCTACAGAATTCAAGGCCAAAGTTGTGTGTTGCAGTGCCCCAGACACCACTCAACCAGGACCCTCTCCTCCCTTTCACGGATTGCCACGCATGGCAAACACATAGGTGGATGTTCAGATCCCAGTGGAGGTAACTGAAAATACAGAACCTTTCCTGGGAGGTCCCCTCATCATGTAGCAATCCACCTCAAGGGGGGAAAACATTAGAGAAAGAGATAATAAAGTATTTGACTAAAGATCTATCTGAACTTGCAAAGCCTTTATTGAGTCAGTCTGAGTTAAAAACAGGTTTCATGTTAAGGATAAAAATATTTTTTTATCCTACAGTTTTCATATCTCATTTACATAACATCTGGAACCTTCCAAATGAATATCAAAAGTTTTTAGTTGGTAAAATTTTCTCTACCCTAACACTAGTTGTAGCAAAACCGTCAATGTACACTGAACCAAAAATCTGAAATAAAATGAATAATAATACCTTCTTCTTTGAATGCATCATTTATCAGGAAATTTTCAATTTAATTATCTTCACCATTTCTACTCTTACCTTTTTTTCCATCT
>NW_013768365.1:0-1244 GCF_000517525.1 Limulus polyphemus
GCCAGGAGTTGTTGAAAGACGTTAATGTGTTTTTGTATCTAACCTGGTATTAGCACGGGTTGTTGAAAGTATTTATTGTGTTGTTTTATCAACCTAGTACTGGCAGATGTTGTTGTAAGTATTTATTGTGTTGTTGCATCTAATCTGGTGTTGGCACGGGTTGTTGAAAGTATTTAATGTGTTGTTGTATCTAACCTAGTACTGGCAGGTGTTGTTGTAAGTATTTATTGTGTTGTTGTATCTAACCTGGTACTGGCACTGTTTGTTGAAAGTCTTTAATGTGTTGTTTTATATAACCTGGTACTGGCCGGGGTTGTTATAAGTCTTTAATCTGTTGTTGTATCTAACCTGGTACTGGCAGAGGTGGTTATAAGTTTTTAATTTGTTGTTGAATCTAGCCTAGTACTGGCCGGGGTTGTTATAAGTTTTTAATGTTTTGTTGTAACTAACATGGTACTGGCCGGGTTTGTTATAAATCTTCAATGTGTTGTTGTATCAATTATGGTACTTCCAAGGGTTTTTTTTAAGTCTATAATATGTTATTGTATCTTACCTGGTACTGGCACTGGTTGTTGAAAGTCTTTAATGTGTTGTTTTATATAACCTGGTACTGGCCGGGGTTGTTATAAATCTTTAATGTGTTCTTGTATCAATTATAGTACTTCCAAGGTTTATTTTTATGTCTTTAATGTGTTATTGTATCTAAACTGGTACCGGCAGGAGTTGTTGTAAGTCTTTAATGTGTTGTTGTATCTAACATGGTACTGCCACGGGTTGTTGAAATACTTTAATGTGTTTGTATCTAACCTGTTACTAGCAGGAATAGTTGAAAGTCTTTAATGTGTTGATGTATTTACTAAGGTACTGGAATGTGTTGTCGAAAGTCTTTAATGTGTTGTTTTATTTACCCTGGTACTGGCACGGGTTTCTGAAAGTCTTTAATGGGTTGATGTATCAACCTAATCTTGGCAGGAGTTGTTGTAAGTATTTATTGTATTATTGTATCTAAACTGGAACTGGCAGGAGTTGTTGTAAGTCTATAATGTGTTTTTGTATCTAAGCTGGTTCTGGCTCTCGTTGTTGAAAGTCTTTAATGTGTTGTTTTTTCTAACCTGATACTGGAAGGAGATAATTTAAGTCTTTATTGTGTTGTTGTGTCTAAGCTGATAGAGGCAGGGGTTGTTAGTCTTTAATGTCTTTTTGAATCTAACTGTTTACTGGCAAAGGTTGTTGTAAGTATTTAA
>NW_013768366.1:0-806 GCF_000517525.1 Limulus polyphemus
CCTTTGTTCACTTCGTCCCAACTGAAATGTCCAGGACCATGATAACG
Source organism: Limulus polyphemus (assembly GCF_000517525.1). NCBI lineage: Eukaryota > Metazoa > Arthropoda > Merostomata > Xiphosura > Limulidae > Limulus > Limulus polyphemus. The sequence goes on from NW_013768366.1 coordinate 48, forward strand.
CCAAAGCCTGTTGGCATGCACCACTTTTGGCTTACCTCGCCGACCATATTTTATCCGGAAAGTCACGTCTGAGAGACGATCTACTATGTCATATGGGCCTTCCCATGGAGAAGACAACTTAGGAGACTTCCCTTTGGTCTTCCTGGGATTATACAACCACACCTTGTCTCTTGGTTCAAAGCTGACTTCAGTAGATCTCTTATCATAAGATAGCTTCATCGAATCAGTAGACGTTTTCAAGTTTGAACGCACTTGATGGTGAATATCATCCATCCTTTCCGATAACACTTTCACAAACTCTGACATATTCACAGGCAACTCTTCATAAGGTGGGCGTCCCTAATGCTTGGGTTCCCTTTTAGCACTACATGTACTGCACCATTCTTCCACATCTCGCCTCATACCTATCCAGTAAAATCTTTGTTGTAGGTGACTCAATGTCTTCTTAATTCCGAGATGTCCTCCTGTTAAATTATCATGGGATTGACACAGCTCAACTTCCTTTAACTTTCTCGGTATAACCGTTTCCCAAGTCGTCAATTTACCATCTGTAGTTTCCCATCTCCGGACAAGAATACCATCTTCAAGCTTTAACTGGTCCCATTGTGCCCAATAGTGCTTTGTCACAGGGCTTAGACTAGACACTTTCTCCCAAGTAGGGCACGAAACACTTGCTTTTAAAAAATCAATTATTGGCTTCAAATCTTCGATCTTTCTCCTGTTCTGCTTTGATATCTATATTTGGTTCCACTTCACCAT
>NW_013768367.1:0-940 GCF_000517525.1 Limulus polyphemus
ACCTCACATTCCCCTCCTTTATATATACCAGCCCACCCTACATCGAGCAATTACTAGAGCATTCCCGAAAGAACAAGATAGTTCTAGAAACTAGAGGGCGCCACAGTGGTCACGTGACTCGTTGACGCAACAACAGCATCACAAAATATACCCAATACCAGAGCGTCTTCGGAAAGTGGGATTTTCTTCATCAGTAAAACGATTATTTTAAGCTTGTTGATCAGTTTCACGGTCAATAAACAGGAAGTGACGCGTCATGCGTTTCTAAAAATGTGATAAGTTGTGAAATATTATTAGGAGATGCATCAACAAAAGGACTTAATTGTACCAGGGAAGGTACATATGGTATCCACAGAAATGTTTCCAAGGAGAGGGGGGGGGGAAGGAAGTAGAGTAAAATTAGGAAGTGAGTAAACCTTCATATATGTATGCTGAGTGAATACAGAAGTAACTATGTTTCTCATTTTCCGGGTGGGTAAATGCCCCTCTAGCGGACGCCCATGCTCGTACAGTAAAATATTGATAAGAAATTTAAGAAAAGTAATAAAATAACAACAGATATAAAATATAAAGTATAATATACATACACACACATAAAATTAGTTAAGTAATAATATTAAAAAGGTTATTAATAAAAAGATAACAAATTCGTTTCAAAACGGTTTTCTACGATTTTTTAGAAAGTTATTGGGTTAAACAACAAAGATCGTTAACACTAAAATATTTTTAACACAACACAGAAAATCTCTCGATCAGAAGAAAGCTTAAAATTATCAAACCAACAACAGAAGCTTTAGAACAGAAAATCGAACCAAAGACCATCAGTCAAACGCTCTCCCAACTAAGCTATCTCAATTCTGTTTGACATTTCAGCAAACAGTTCTTAATATAGAAGACCTTGGCACACCATATGTTCTTCTTGAAGCATCTATCTACGTTC
>NW_013768368.1:0-808 GCF_000517525.1 Limulus polyphemus
TTATGAAGTATTGTACAATGACATGCTGTTGTACTTATAACTGTATTTTATTAAAGAAGTGAATACACGGGGTCTATATGACTTTATGAAGTATTGTACAATGACATGCTGTTGTAATATAACAGTACTTTATATAAAAAGTGAATACACGGGGTCTTTATGACCTTATGATGTATTGTACAATGACATGCTTTTGTAATTATGTCTGTATTTTATATAAAAAGTGAATACACGGGGTCTTTATGACCTTATGATGGATTGTACAATGTCATGATGTTGTATTTATAAAAGAGTTTTATATAACAAGTGAATACATGGGGTCTTTATGACCTTATGATGTAATGTACTATGACATGCTGTTGTAATTATAATTGCATTTTATATAACAAGTGAATACACAGGGTCTTTATAACCTGATGATGTATTGTACAATGACATTCTATTGTAATTATAACAGCAATTTATATAACAAGTGAAAACACGAAGTCTTTATGACCTTCATATGCATTGAAGTTTGGCATGCTGTTGTAATTATAAATGAATTTATTATATCAAGTGAATACTTGGGGTCCTTTCTACCCTATGATGTAATGTACTATGACATGCTGTTGTAATTATAACTGTATTTTATACAACAAGAGAATACACGGTGTCTTTATGACCTTATGATGCATTGTACAATGATATGCTGCGGTAATATAACAGTGTTTTATATAAAAAGTGAATACTCGTGGTCTTTATGGTTTTATGATGTAATGTACAATGACATTCATTTGTAATTAAAACTGTATGTTATAGAAAAAGTGAA
>NW_013768369.1:0-1684 GCF_000517525.1 Limulus polyphemus
TCTGACACGCTAGCGCTGTCTAAAAACGTAGATCTTTATCTTGGCATTAACAGACAGAACCTGCAAGATGAGAAACTTTATTTTAAGAATATATAAGATGATTTTGTTCGGATAACGAACCAAAGTTTAAATATACAAATCTGACACGCTAGCGCTGACTAAAAACGTAGATCTTCATTTTGGCATTAACAGACAGAACCTGCAAGACGAGAAACTTTATTTTGGCATTAACAGACAGACAGGACCTTAAAAACGTAGATCTTTATTTTGGCATTAACAGACAGAACCTACAAGACGAGAAACTTTATTTTCGCATTAACAGACAGAACCTGCAAGACGAGAAACTTTTTTTTAAAGAATATATAAGATGATTTTGTTCGGATAACGAACCAAAGTTTAAATATTTCTATTTGTATTTGATTATTCTCAGTAAATGATTCTGGTCAAAACCTCATTGTAACGCTGCTCTCTTCAAACCTCCTGATGTTTAAAAAGTTGCTCTCTGTCTCAAATGGCTTAATATTTTAAACTTCCGGAAATATATTTCTGATATTACGTGATAAGCAAATCTCTTACGTTGTCACAATACGACGTTCAGTAGACAAGAAGATTCTCATCTGTTAACAGTGTATTTCTGTTGTTTTGTAGACAAGAAGATTCTCATCTGTTAACAGTGTATTTCTGTTGTTTTGTAGACAAGAAGATTCTCATCTGTTAACAGTGTATTTCTGTTGTTCTGTAGACAAGAAGATTCTCATCTGTTAACAGTGTATTTCTGTTGTTCTGTAGACAAGAAGATTCTCATCTAACGGAAATACACTGTTAACATTCTGTAGACAAGAAGATTCTCATCTGTTAACAGTGTATTTCCGTTGTTCAGTAGACAAGCAAGATTCTCATCTGTTAACAGTGTATTTCCGTTGTTCTGTAGACAAGCAAGATTTTCATCTGTTAACAGTGTTTTTCTGTTGTCCTGTAGACAAGAAGATTCTCATCTAAGTAGACAAGAAGATTCTCATCTGTTAACAGTGTATTTCCGTTGTTCTGTAGACAAGCAAGATTTTCATCTGTTAACCATGTATTTCCATTGTTCTGTAGACTAGCAAGGTTTCATCTGCTAACAGTGTTTTTCCGTTGTTCAGAAGACAAGCAAAATTCTCATCTATTAACAGTGTATTTATGTTGTACGGTAGATAAGCAAGGTTCTCTTCTGTTAACAGTGTATTTATGTTGTACGGTAGATAACCAAGGTTCTAATCTGTTAAAAGTGTATTTATGTTGTACGGTAGATAAGCAAGGTTCTAATCTGTTAACAGTGTATTTATGTTGTACGGTAGATAAGCAAGGTTCTCTTCTGTTAACTGTGAACAAAACAATAAACAATTGAATAGAGAACCGTTCTATGGTGATATAAACTAACGTTACCAGCAAGAAACAGTAAACAATTGAATACAGAACCGTTTTGTTGGTGATATAGACTAACGTTACCAGCAACAAAACAATAAACAATTTAATACAGGACTGTTCTGTTGGTGATATAGACTAACGTTACCAGCAACAAAACAATAAACAATTTAATACAGAACCGTTCTGTTAGTGATATAGACTAGCATTACCAGCAACAAAACAATAAAAATGAATACAGAACCGTTCTGTTGGTGATATAGACTAACATTACCATCAA
>NW_013768370.1:0-807 GCF_000517525.1 Limulus polyphemus
AGCTCTCATTTTTGGCTTCTACATCTATGTCCTAGTTGTCAATAGCTCTCATTTTTGGCTTCTACGTCTATGTCCTAGCTGTCAATAGCTCTCATTTTTGGCTTCTACGTCTATGTCCTAGCTGTCAATAGCTCTCATTTTTGGCTTCTACGTCTATGTCCTAGCTGGCAATAGCTCTCATTTTTGGCTTCTACGTCTATGTCCTAGCTGTCAATAGCTCTCATTTTTGGCTTCTACGTCTATGTCCTAGTTGTCAATAGCTCTCATTCTTGGCTTCTACATCTATGTCCTGGTAGCCAATAGCTCTCATGCCTTTACACGCATCATTTCAAGTTCAAAGGATTTAACAGGTATCATACAGATATTGTCACTGTCTTGCTTCAACCACTTGTAATATTTGTTATCCTTCCACCACATGTTTTTAAACTAGGCTTATATAAAACACTATAACTTTACAAATTGATATTGAAGCTTAATAGAGTGGGTCACTGAACACAATAAAAGATTCAACATTTGCATTACATCTACTGCACATGTTTGGTTGGGTGTGCACATCCTGATACTGTGGTAGTTCAACTGCATTTCATCAAGGTCAGTAGACATATATATTACATTATTATCAATATTTTCAAAGCTTTAAAAATTCAAAAACGAATTTAAAACTTTAGTCAACTCCTACAACCCTCACTCATGTATTACTCTGTATGCTAAATATACAAACCTCACTCAGGTATTACTCTGTATGCTAAATATACAAACCTCACTCAGGTATTACTCTGTATGCTAAATATACAAACCTCACTCATG
>NW_013768371.1:0-804 GCF_000517525.1 Limulus polyphemus
GTGACAAGTCTACAAACTAACAAAGTACATTATAGTAATTATTAGTATAGTATAGTAAATTAGCATTACTATTACTATTAGTATAGAAGTAATAATTAATACTAATAGTAAATTACTTTTAATTAGTATTATAATATTACACAGTAAATACTATGCCGAAGAAAAAGCAAGGGTAGTCAACTTTCAAGTTAGTATAACTGTAAGGCAATGTAAATTTTACGATATACATCACGTTTAAAACAGCGTCAATAAAATTAAAACAAAGACTGTTAAACAAAATGAGCATTCGCTTAATAATCAGTTACACAGTACAACAACAATCCTCTTACCTACAACTTCTTTACACACATGAACTCCATGTGGTAGATAGCGGTTGTTTTGACAATCTTCAAAAAATTTTCCGGGTCAAGGATCCGAACATGCGCACTCTTGTTGGAATTCGTCAATGGAAAAATCCCTTATGAAACGCTGATAAGAAAGCACACGTGTTATTGGCTAATAGATAATAAATTATTAAGTTTAAGAAATATTTTGTACATTATTCGTTTATTTTAATGAGTAATAAATAAAAAAAACAATCAATAGCATTAAAAATAGACGACGAAATTACAATATAATTTTATTTAATCATATATCTTGTCATACTATATATATATATATATTAAAATTTTCCTAAGCTAAACTAAAACTCCTATTTGTTAGATAAGATGTTTCCTAAAAAGGTAATAAATCATTTCTGCTGTAAACGATACATAAAGTTATGATTTGTTTTTGTTTTTAATTTCACGCAAAGCTACACGAGGG
>NW_013768372.1:0-806 GCF_000517525.1 Limulus polyphemus
AATTCATATATGGAAAGGAAATACAGTATTTTTTGTTAAGTTTAGGGAACGAGATTCACAGTACTTTTCGGTATTGAAATATACTGCTTAGTAATCATTCACAACAATATATATCTATGCATATTGGCACAGCTTTCATGAATTTATTATGTCATTTGATTCATCACAACATAATAAGATACAGAAATAAGAGAAATGATAAAATTTGAGCTCGTTACGTTTCAGTTTTTACTTTCTAGAAATATGCGAAATAATGATATATCACCAGAACACTGCAATTAAAGAGAGAGTAAAAACCCAATATTTTCTTATAGATTATCTAAATGGATATATGTGGCCAAATGTTTTATACTTAAACTATATAGAAATAAAGCAAAATATTATTTACTTCTTAGCTTTAGATGCAGATGACGTCATATTTTATAATACTCCAACGTATTTCAAACGTATACATTTTAGATGAAAACGTACCCAATCGTTTTTCATTAATCGACTTGCAAATAATAATAATAATGACAAAAAATACTTAGCCTGCTTGGTATATTATAAAATGGAAAGACAACTGTAAGACACAACAAGGATGACTAACACGTTAAAGCATCAACGACTCATGTACATGTGTTCACCTTAAAAGGATAATAATAATGATAATAATAACAACTTCCTCATTAAATCCAGTTGAGAGAAGCACATGCTGTGAAGATTCTTCATGTTTCGAGACACACGGCGCCTCGGTGGAAATAATCATGTTTCGCAACTAACTGAAGATTTTCTTTTTAAAAAATTGCTAAAAAACAACAACACTT
>NW_013768373.1:0-804 GCF_000517525.1 Limulus polyphemus
ATATATGTCTTATTTCAGGTAAGACACGGCAGCACATAAACCAATCTCAGTTCGAAGTTACTTGATTTATTATATATATATATATAAAATTCCGTATTTCCAGGAAAACTGGATCAATCATTGGATTTACGTAACATTTATTGTACTTGTACGCCACTCCGGTAAACTAAAAATACTACATCGTTTGTGTATATATATATATATTATGTAGAAAACTCCAAGTTACAATTATGTGCACAAATTTTCAACGTTGTTTAATATTTCGGATATACATGTATATATATTTATTCAGGCGTAAGTATGAATTTGTTTTTAAGGTACAAGATATATATTGTTCTGATTGGTCATCGTAATACCATGTTATATTAGTACCTTAACCCATAAACAGTCTTCATTATCCTTCTGAAGACATTTCATTGTTAAACGAGTTAATCAGAACTGAGCTGAATCTTTACGCTGTTTTCAAACCAGGAAAAGTTTCTGAAGGCATTTCACAGTTAAAAGAGTTAATCAGAACTGAGCTGAAACTTTATACTGTTGTTAAACCAGAAAATTTCTCTGAAGACATTTCATTGTTAAAAGAGTTAATCAGACTTGAGCTGAAACTTTACACTGTTTTTAAACCAGAAAAATTATCTGAAGGCATTTCACAGTTAAAAGAGTTAATCAGAACTGAGCTGAAACTTGACACTGTTCTTAGACTAGGAAAGTGTTCTAGCAGTCCAAAACAAAACTTTTAATGTACATTTGCTGTCATGTTAAACTTATATTAAAGTTTTTCTTCATTACCCATTTAAGCCGTCT
>NW_013768374.1:0-852 GCF_000517525.1 Limulus polyphemus
ACAGAGACAACCGACATTTTCTGTCAATTAACATTCACTGATGTCCTGGTCGTTTCTGTGACGATTAACAAAGAAAAAATATTTTCACGTTTTTAAATTTATCAAGCAGCTTCTTTAGTGTTGTTGTTTTTGTATAGAAATAATAATATAGCTACTTTTCTAAAATATATTTAAATAAATATGATTATGTGACAAATAAAAATTATTGCAATTGTTTCCATCTCGTAAAGTATTGGAACCCTCTGATAGGTAAACATTCTTCTAAAGCAGTTTCGCTTTTTCTATTGTTTCCATCTTGTGAAGTATTAAAACCCTCTGATAGGTAAACATTCTTCTAAAGCAGTTTCGCTTCTGCTATTGTTTCCATCTTGTGAAGTATTAGAACCCTCTGATAAGTAAACATTCTTCTAAAGCAGTTTCACCTTTTCTATTGTTTCCATCTTGTGAAATATTAGAACCCTCTGATAGGTAAACATTCTTCTAAAGCAGTTTCACTTCTGTTGTTGTTTCCATCTTGTGAAGTATTAGAACCCTCTGATAGGTAAACGTTCTTCTAAAGTAGTTTCACTTCTGCTGTTGTTTCCATCTTCTGAAGTATTAGAACCCTCTGATAGGTAAACATTCTTCTAAAGCAGTTTCACTACTGCTATTGTTTCCATCTTGTGAAGTATTAGAATCCTCTGATAGGTAAACATTCTTCTAAAGTAGTTTCAATTCTGCTATTGTTTCCATCTTGTGAAGTATTAGAATTCTCTGATAGGTAAACATTCTTCTAAAGTAGTTTCACTAAAGCAGTTATATAGGAAAGGAAGTACCAGTAGTATGATATGGATGAGTTATATTAGTAAACTA
>NW_013768375.1:0-806 GCF_000517525.1 Limulus polyphemus
TAAACCAGTTTTATTAAGTAAAGACTTGTGTCGTTAAAGTTTCGTTGGAACGAAGTTACGGAAAAATCAATTAACAAACGGAGACGTAACAATAGGATACATAGAAAGTTGTCGAACATAAAAAGGGTCAGTTGTTAACAAGTAATCTAGGTATTCTGTATAGAGTTCTGAAGGTACATAAGATAGGATTTCCAGTTAGACCCACAACATATAGTATGGCGATATATATCATTACGAATTAATTAAATTAATTAATTTATTAAATAGTTTATACATAACGAGTACAATTGAATAGCATATTTTATTGTGCAAGTTTTAATGGAGAGTCACTTTACGCAAATATTTCACATCAGAAGTTTGTTTACTTAATGTGTTCTGCTCACAACTGGTATCGAAACCCGATTATTAGCGTTGTAATTCTATAGACTCAACACTGAGAGGTCAATTAAGGAGACATTACAGTTAGTTGTAGATTTAAACTTGTCTACCGTAGAGATAATATAAGTATAAAACTTCTCAAACGTGTTTTAAAACATATTACAGTTTGCTACAAAGAAGTTGGATTTTGCATTTAATAAAACAATGTATGATTAAATCAACGGATTAGCAATGGGATATAGATTAGCATCGTCCCTTTCTACGGATTAGTAATGGGATATAGATTAGCATCGTCCCTTTCTTGGAAGTTAGTCGTTAAAAAAAATGTCAGGAGATACTTAAGCCTATTCACTATTGCAAGTAAGTAGAGGATACTTTTGTTATCCTTAATGAGTCAGTACAAGTAGATCAACGTTTAAAGGATGTTA
>NW_013768376.1:0-902 GCF_000517525.1 Limulus polyphemus
GTAGTCATGCTGTGTTTCTGTTATATTACAGTGGATAAGAAGATGCTGTAGTCATGCTGTGTTTCTGTTATATTACAGTGGATAAGAAGATGCTATATTTCCGATAAGAACAAACATTTCATATAAGTCGGCTAGTTCACTTTAAAGTCCTGTCTGGTGACTATCCTCATGGATTGACATACTCTCAGACAGTTACATGTACTCTTCTATATAGACACGAGAGCCAAGTACAAATTTACGAATCTTCACGGTTGGCTTTATGTAATGGTTAGATATATATGTCAAAGAGATAAGATCCAACTGCCTTTACGATGGATTTTTTTCCCTCTCTTCAAGAACTTATAAGCCCTAAATACATCTTCAATATAGTTTTAGCATACCATAACTTAATGTTTAGGGACATATTGATCCATCTCGGCTGTCCCATCCTCTAAACTAAAGTAAAACCATTAAATAAATAAATCTAAAATTCTTAAAGCCAGCCCTTATCATTCATAAAGTTATCCAACTTTCTTTTAAACTCACTTAAATTTACTCCCTCCACAACATCCGAAGGCAATCCATTCTAGAGGCCAACCGCTCTGTGAGAAAAATAAAACTGTCTTAGCTGAAGATGACTCCTATCTGGCCAAAATTTACGTTTGTGTACCCTAACCCTACTATTCTCGCTGTTTAGTGATAAACAAACTGTAATGTATTTGATTCTCAAACGTTAAGCTTAACAGTGTTGGCAACAGATCATTGGTATTTAGTATTGAGTATTTATTTCCAGGCTACAAATACAATAGTTAAGACTAGTGTAGGAGTTAAGCGTTCACAGTTTGTTAGGTGTGATGGGTGTAATAATTGGGTTTTATGTGGGAACATGGGACTAGTATGTATTTTTAAGAAAGCTAGTAGTG
>NW_013768377.1:0-1363 GCF_000517525.1 Limulus polyphemus
CTCAGCCATCGACTCGATTACAGTGGTTAGTGTACTGAGTTGTCAACCTTGTTAAGTTGGAGCTCAGCCATCAACTCGATTACAGTGGTAAATGTACCGAGTTGTCAACCTTGTTAAGTTGGAGCTCAGCCATCGACTCGATTACAGTGGTTAGTGTACCGAGTTGTCAACTTTGTTAAGTTGGAGCTCAGCCATTGACTCGATTACAGTGGTTAGTGTACTGAGTTGTCAAACTTGTTAAGTTGGAGCTCAGCCATCGACTCAATTAGTGGTTAGTGTACTGAGTTGTCAAACTTGTTAAGTTGGAGCTCAGCCATCGACTCGATTACAGTGGTTAGTGTACCGAGTTGTCAAACTTGTTAAGTTGGAGCTCAGCCATCGACTCAATTAGTGGTTAGTGTACTGAGTTATCAACCTTGTTAAGTTGGAGCTCAGCCATCAACTCGATTACAGTGGTTAGTGTACTGAGTTGTCAAACTTGTTAAGTTGGAGCTCAGCCATCGACTCAATTACAGTGGTTATTGTACTGTAAAATAATTGAAGTGGGTGTTTCTGATTATTCTATCTATCCAAGTGAGTGAAATATTGGTGCCATAATTTCTCATTATTATTTTTGATTAATTCAAGGCCCGATTGTTACTACTTTCAATTAATCCAAATCCTACGTGATGAATCAACTACTTTAATAATTGATTAGTTAATTATTTTTTATATTTTCATCCATAAAAGCAAATAATAACAAGAACTTAGAATAAAAGAGAAATAAGGTGTGGTTAAATGGTGCAATTCCATGTGACAATTAATTTGTTATTTCTCTTCTGGCATTATACTGATAAGTTCAAGATATTTACAGATGTAACCGACTTTAGTGACAAAAATATTTCCTAATACATTTATAGTTGTATTTACTTTATAATCACTTGTATGGAAAAGTCCAGCCTGTGGAAACAAGTTAGCCAATCTATCATTACCAAAGATAGATACTCTTAGAAGCTGTAATTATATCCTACACAGGTGTAATATAGTGATTACAAGCCTGTATAGGATTTAAAAACTGTGATTCAATAACACCTTATCTTTAACCCAAACAATTTATTACCAACACAAGTTTGATATTTAACAATATCTATAGTTAGAGGAAATGAGAAAAAATTTAGATATATATATAAGAATATTTCTGACAAGAATACATTCATGACTAAAAGCGTACCACGGACTTGATTCAAAATTCTTTCAATAACACCTGTATTTTTTACCAAAACAAAGTACAATTCAGACCCGGGCTATAAATTTTGCAGTATTCAAAAACACCTGTAGTTACAGAAAAGAGAGAAAACAGTTTAAATATATATATATATATATA
>NW_013768378.1:0-808 GCF_000517525.1 Limulus polyphemus
TGTTGTCCACTTCATCCCAACTGAAATGTCCTGGACCGTGATAATGCCAAAGCCTGTTGGCATGCACCACTTTTGGCTTACCTCGCCGACCACATTTTATCCGGAAAGTCACGTCTGAGAGACGATCCACTATGTCATATGGGCCTTCCCATGGAGAAGACAACTTAGGAGACATCCCTTTGGTCTTCCGGGGATTATACAACCATACCTTGTCTCCTGGTACAAAGCTGACTTCAGTAGATCTCTTATCATAAGTCAACTTCATCGAATAAGCAGACGTATTCAAGTTTGTACGCACTTGATGGTGAATATCATCCATCCTTTCCGATAACACTTTCACAAACTCTGACACACTCTCAGGCAACTCTTCATATTGTGAGTGTCCCGTATGCTTGGGTCCCCTTTTAGCACTACATGTACTGCATGTTCTACACCATTCTTCCACATCTCGTCTCATACCTATCCAGTAAAATTTTTGTCGTAGGTGACTCAATGTCTTCTTAATTCCGAGATGTCCTCCTGTTAAACTATCATGAGATTGACGCAACACAACTTCCCGTAACTTCCCCGGTATAACTGTTTGCCAAGTCGTCACTTTCCCATCGGTAGTTTCTCATCTCCGTACAAGAATACCATCTGCAAGCTTTAACTGGTCCCATTGCACCCAATAGTGCTTTGTAACAGGGCTTAGACTAGACACCTTCTCCCAAGCAGGGCGCACAACACTTGCTTTTGGAAAATGCATCATTGGCTTCAAATCTTAGATCTTTCTCCTGCTCTACTTATATCAATACCTGGTTCCACTTCG
>NW_013768379.1:0-1320 GCF_000517525.1 Limulus polyphemus
GTATATATGTTTTAAGTTCTTAATCTTATAAGGCAATATTTAAAAAAAATGCTGAATTTCCCCTAGTGTGATACATCTTCTCTATTTTATTCACCACCCCTCCAATACGTATGAAATTAAACATAATTTACTGACTTAAAATAGTCCTTGCTCAGACAAACCATAATTTTTATAGCCTTCAATTTGTTTCGTTACAGAGCCACCAAATAGAAAATCAGAACCCTCTTATCGCACCCACTTGTCACATCCTCTCTTTCAGCATTTGTTAATAGCTCTCTTTTAATTCTGTTTTATCTATAACCAATAGAAAGCCATGGTTTTCATCTATCAAATGATGTATTGTATTACATTGTTTCCTGAACTGAAAATTGTCAATTTCTCTGTTAGTACAAGTTTCGTTCCCATGGGAAAGTGAAAGATAAAAGGTTAATTTAGATTTATTTCTTTTTTTTGTGGTTACAAGGTCGGTTGAATTGACCTATCCTGTTTTGAGATAGGATAGAGAAAATAACAGATAAAGTATAAAGTTTTACTGAAAAAAAACGTTTGGAATGCATTTAGGAGGTTTTAGGAATTACACAAAGGATTTTTGAGATGAGGAAAAGTAATTCTAGAAAGAAAAAGAGGGTAATTTAGATTTATTTTGATTAATTTTTTTTCTAGCTCTCAGTTTTTCTTTACTAAGATAAGCAGCTTTATTTTCAGATTTATAAATATTTAAAGAAAATAGAGTTATCCCACTCATTTTAATTTTAATATTATTAAATGATTCACATCTAACAGACTATTTTCTTTTTTGAAACATGTAACAATTGCTTAAAGGTAAACAGTAATTGTATTTATTTATTTAAAGGCAAAATATTTTATGGGAATTATAAAGGAAAATGAAACTGTATGGTTGTACATATATATATATATATATATATAATGAAACTGTCTAAATAATAACTAAAAACAAAGTAGTGAGTTTACTGCTTTTTATTTGTTTACAATTTTTTAGTTTGTTATTAATTTTCATGCATACAAGAATCACGTGTACATTTTGTATTGTTTTTTTCATTCCTGTAAACTCCCAGTGGAGCATATGGCCACAACAACACCTCCCAACAGAAGTTGTTGTTGCAGTTACTTGTAGCAGATTGGTTTTTACGAGGTGGAGTTGCTAGCCCCGCACCCAACCCTCCTCCTTTCTCATCCTGGACTTGGGACCAGGCAAAGGCGGAGGTTGGCATGTTTGGTTGAGGGGGATTCGAACCCACAACCCTCAGATTACTAGTCGAGCGCCCTAACCACCTGGCCATGCCGGGCTAATTTTTTTTT
>NW_013768380.1:0-808 GCF_000517525.1 Limulus polyphemus
GAGACTCTATACCTATTACCGAAAATTTGTGAAGGACTTTGCAACTATAGCTGCTCCATTATATGATTTGACTAAAAAAGGCCAAAAGTTTAAATGGACAGTTTCTTGCCAGCATTCTTTCAAGACGTGGAAGGAAAAATTGGCCTCTGCTCCACTTTTAAAGCTTCCAGATCCCTCACTGCCATACATACTGGATTATGATGCTGGTAATGTCGGAATTGGAGAAGTGTTGTCTCAGAAAGTGGACAAAAACGAAAATGTAGTGGCCTACTTCAGTAGGGTTTTAAGTAGACCAGAGAGGAACTACTGTGTAACACAGAGGTAACTCCTTGTTATAGTAAAGAGTCTGACATACTTCCATCCTTACCTCTATGGTGCAAGGTTTACCATCAGGACAGACCATGCTGCATCATGCTGATTAAGATCATTAAAGAACCCAGAGGGACAACTAGCACGTTGAATCGGAAAAATAGGCCAGTATAATTATAATATTGATTATAGAGAAGGAAAATCCCATGGTAATGCTGATGGACTGAGCCGAAGACCCTGCAAAAATGACTGCAGACATTGTTGCAAAACAGAGGTTGAACTAACCAGGTGCCATCAAGCTGAAGTCAAGCCAACTGAAAGAGTTGATGATGGTGAAGTGGAACCAAATATAGAGATCAAAGCAGAACAGGAGAAAAACCAAGATCTGAAGCCAATGATTGATTTCCTAAAAGCAAGTGTTTTGCACCCTGCTTGGGAGAAGGTGTCTAGTCTAAGCCCTGTGACAAAGAACTATTGGGCACAATGGGACCAGTTGAAA
>NW_013768381.1:0-809 GCF_000517525.1 Limulus polyphemus
GGTACACTTGTGACATTAATCCAGTTTGACTAAACTCCATTTGTAACAACCCTCTGCTTCCTTCCATCCAGTCACTCTTCTATCAGAGTAGTACAGTATTGTCATGATATAAAAGACTGTTTAGTTTAGATATTATTGATTAATTTATTTTTGTGAGTGAATATTTTATTATTGTTTAGTTTTTGTTATAATAAGGGTTAAAAACAGGCGATTCTAAGAAGTTTTGTTAATAATTCACAGATGTTGAGACATTGACGTCGAGAATATAGAAGGCTGGTAGAGGATTAAGTGATAAAGATATAAATAGTGTAAGACGAGCAAAAACAAGATAATAGCAAAAAAGACTAAATTTAAAGAGCAGGGAAAAGTTTCGCGTGAAGTTAACTACCGTAGAAATGATAGGCCTAACTTTAATATGTTAGAGTAAGATTAACAATAGGAAAGACGAAAAATTTATTCCGTCAAAGCGTGGTTCTAAAGTAATTGAATCAGCCTGAGTGCGTTTTGACAAAAGGAACAGAAGATACTTAGAAGAAAGAAGACCAAACGATTACGGTTACTCGCACCACAGTTGTAAGTGAATCACACACAGAATACTAGTGTAATAATAATAGAGAAGATCGTTCAGCTTGTCAACTGCACTTCTAAAGTAATTGAATAGGCCTAAGTGGACTTTTGATAAGAAGAAGAGAACTACATATATAGTGTTTATGATATGCCTATAATGTGAAGAATTTGTTATACATATGTTTAACTTGTTCCTAATATATATATATATATATTATTTTGAAAACAAGTGAAGTGTGTGC
>NW_013768382.1:0-808 GCF_000517525.1 Limulus polyphemus
TTGAGTCAAGCGCGGTAGTGACCGTAAGTAAAGTGCGTGTATCGTTGTGAATTACAGCGTGTGTTTAAGTTAAAGTGACTGTGGAAATTAAGTGTATTGCAAAGTTGAATTGAGAAAGAATAAACTAGTTTTATTTAAGAAAAGACTTGTATCGCTGAAGTTTCTCTGAAATAATTTCTACGAAAAATTAATAAACGAACACAGACGTAACAGTATGTAAAGCACAAGGTAATAATAATAATAAAAAGCAAATAAAAGTCTTATTACTACTGGAAAATCCTCCGGGGGGTCGGCGATTCATAGAGAAAATACGATTTTTGTTTCTAGACACTAAACTGGCTTAAGGTGCTCAATTGCCCTTTGACGGCGTGTAACGCAGAGGAGTGACAAACAGATAAGCTCTTTTGATATTATGTATGTATGAACGAAAATCATATGATTTTGTGGTATTATAGGTTTATATTTTAATGATAAGGGTACTAAATGTAATAAACGTTGGATTTCGCATAAAATATTTTTGCATGTTGTACTTATGACCTGGATAAATAGTTCTAAATACATATCATAGGCTATGCTGTATTAAGTTTAGCACTCCACTCAGTTTTAGCAAGAGTCCAATCTCATTGATGATTCAGAATGAAAATCATTTTTGTTGGTCATCTTTAATCTCCAAACCGCCCCCGTTTACCAAGTAATTGGAGTAAATGCCTTATAACTTAAGAAAAAAATTATTAAAACAAGTAATGCAGGACCTCTATGCCCTTCAATGGCTCAGTGTCACGTCCGACGGCTTATAACACTTAAAACC
>NW_013768383.1:0-808 GCF_000517525.1 Limulus polyphemus
GCGAATTAGATACGTCAAAGGACGATTTATTGTCTTTTACACAAGGAGGATACATTAACCATCGACTTAACCAGCCCCAGACAATGACAAGCCCTTTCCAGACCCTGCAGCTAAACCCTAATGCAGACATATTCAGTCCCGTTAGAAGTCACATCCCAGATATGAATGTCAGTACTAGGAGTGATCCAGTACGAAGGAAGCCACAGGAATAATATGGGAAAGAACCGTGGGAAGCATATAGAGCACAATTTGAGTTACTGGCAGAGATGAACGGATGTGCAGAGGAGCAGAAAACAGTATATCTGGCAACGAGCTTAAAAGGACAACCACTGGAAATACTTGGACAGTTGTCAGCAGACGACAGGCACAACTATAGAGCACTGGTAGCGGCTCTAGAACTCAGGTACGGAACCCAAAATCAGTTGGAAGTCTACAGGGCTAGGTTTAGGACGAGAGTCCGTGCTAAGGAGAGAGCCTGCAAGAGCTGGCACAGAACTTGGAAAGCATGGCACACAAGGCCTACCCAACTGCACCACCCGATCTCCTCAAGTTGTTGCTGAGGGATCAGTTCGTAGATGCCTTGGACAGTCCACAACTTAAGATACAAGTGAAGCAAGCACACCCCTCTACTACGCAGGATGCAATGGCCAGAGCTCTCGAATTTGAATCCTACGTTAAGTCCAGCACAGAGGTATCAAGATTGGTACAGTTATCAAGATTCAAGGCCAGAAAAGGTCAGCTTTCAGAGAAGTTTGAGGGACTTTGCTGGCACTGTAACAAACCTGGGCACAAGAGAGCTCAATGCTGG
>NW_013768384.1:0-808 GCF_000517525.1 Limulus polyphemus
ATTGCTGTGAGGACTTCAGAGCTCTTAACAGTGTAAAAGAAAAAGACTCACATCCACTGCCAAGAATTGATGATACTCTTGATGCCCTTAGTGGAGCTAGGTGGTTTTCAACTCTGGACTTAAAGTCAGGTTTCCATCAAGTAAAAATGGCTGAAGCAGAAAACTTAAGACTGCTTTTAGTTGTGGCCAAGGTCTCTGGCACTACCATGTGATAGTTTTTATGTGACAGGAAATCTGGATGGCCAAAGGTGCAACTTTGTCATAGATTCTGCATCTCAGCAGACCCTTGTGAGTATCAAGGTGCTGGATCACAAAGGAGTACCAGAAGCTCTGTGGCGTGACAGGATATAATAAAAGGTTGTGGGTAACTATTGAGCTCATGGGCACGAAGGACAGACACAAAGTATACTTGGCTGACATTGAAGACCAATGCACATTAGAGTTGGACTACTTGCTACCGAGGAAGTGTGTAGTTAACTTTGATAAAATGACGTTTGGTAACAACAAAGGCCAAATTCCGGTAAGTGTTAAAAGAGAGGTTGAACTAACCAGGTGCCATCAAGCTGAAGTCAAAGTGGCTGAAGGAGTTGATGATGGTGAAGTGGAATCAATTATAGATATTAAAGCAGAGCAGGAGAAAGACCAAGATTTGAAGCCAATAACTGATTTTCTACAGGCAACTTTTTGCATCCTGCTTGGGAGAAGGTGTCTAGCTTAAGCCCTGTGACAAAGAACTATTGGGCACAATGGGACCAGTTGAAGCTTGAAGATGGTATTATTGTCCAGAGATGGGAAAGTGACGACCTGG
>NW_013768385.1:0-806 GCF_000517525.1 Limulus polyphemus
GCCGATGTTCCATCTTCCCGCATTTATCTATCCTGATTCATAATACTCGATATAACTGTTGCCAGTTCCCACACAATCTCCATTATATGATATAGACTGATTAGTGTTTACCCATATTTCTCCGGATTGTCTCCTCCATCTGCAAATATCGCTTTTTCCCCATCTTCCACCTCCTGTGCTGACTTGCACACTTACCCATCGATTATTCATTTTACCCACTTTTCTTTTTTCGTCCCTTCGCTGACAAGATCGGAATGAAATAACGCTTATATTGTTGTTGCTAGAAATAAAGATTAAAGAGAGACAACGCGCAGAATGAATGCTTATTATACAAAACGATACTTTGCTGTAGAAACACTGTAAACCATGTAACAATCATGTAAATCGATACATTACACACGAAAACTGTGAACACAAATAAAATCAATAGGTTCCAAAAAAAAACAAAAAACACTCAATATCTTACTTAGATAAATCCTGCTGGAAGAGGGATAACAAACAAACACCAGATTCGAGTATAAACGTGAAATAGTGTATAGAACGAAAAAACGATAATTAACTTGAAGAAACTCGAAATTATATATAAACTACAAAAGTGTCCTAAGGACACAAATTTTCAGACGCCTGGAAAATAAACGAACTTTTAGTTAGATGAGGAAAACACCTATAAACGCTAATTAACCCTACAGAACAATCGAAATGCTATTGAGAACTTCGAAAATCAAGGATATTTTTGACCAAACTTAAAACACGCAAACGTTTGTACAGATAATTAATATTGTGCATAATTTCAACCCTTTTAGAAG
>NW_013768386.1:0-1310 GCF_000517525.1 Limulus polyphemus
ATTTGACTTATACAGTATGTTACGTACACAGAGTGAACATGCTCCAGACTCAGTGTTGGTAGTTAGATGTTTGTACAATATTCCACATATTGGAAACAAAGTTTTATCGTGCATTTCATATGGTGACATCAGTTAGATGTTGTAAGTTGATAACAATTTATTAGAGAAAAGTGCATTTTGCATTATTAATATCTCACAGATCAATGTGTGTAAAAGTGATGAGGGAATGTTAACTTTGTTCACTGGAAGAAGTTTGTATCTAGGTATTCAAAGTTTCTGGTGAATCCAAACCCCAGAACAGTTTTGATCATTTGAAAGTCTAAAAAATTTTAAGTCTTATTCTGTAACTTACATCGCTTAAATAAGATTATCAGGCTCCCATCCAGTTCCTTTATCCAACAGTGTTGATATTTCACGTGTAGTAAGGTGATCAAATATCCAACAGTGTTGATATTTCACGTGTAGTAAGGTGACCGACCACTCGTAGAGTACTACAGATGAGATGTCACACCAGTTTTGTATGTGGGTACAATAACTTCCCTGTTTTTAACTTCAAAATATCTTTATATACAATGTATAACTATAACGAATCACTTGGCAGATATCTGTATGACTTATTAACTCTAACGATTCACTCGGCAGATATCTATATGATTTATCAACAAACTATAACAAATTACTCGGCAGATATCTTTACGATTTATCAACAAACTATAACGAACCACTCGGCAGATATCTATATGATTTATCAAAAAACTATAACGAATCACTCGGTAGATATCTATATGATTCATTAATTGTAAAGAATTACAGTTAATAAATCATATAGATATCTGCCGATGATTCATTACAGTTAATAAATCATATAGATATCTGCCGAGTGATTCGTTATAGTTTGTTGATAAATCATAAAGATATCTGCCGAGTGATTCATTACAGTTAATAAATCATATAGATATCTGCCGAGTGATTCGTTATAGTTTGTTAATAAATCATATAGCTATCTGCCCAGTGATCCACTACAGTTAATAAATCGTATAGATATCTGCCGAATGGTTGAATCACTTGGCAGATATCTATATGATTTATTAACTATAATGAATTACTCGGCAGATATCTTTACGATTTATCAACAAACTATAACGAATCACTCGGCAGATATCTTTACGATTTATCAACAAACTATAACGAATCACTCGGCAGATATGTATATGATTTATTAACTGTAATGAATCATCGGCAGATATATATATGATTTATTAACTGTAACGAACCACTCGGGAGATATTTATATGATTTATTAACTGTAA
>NW_013768387.1:0-808 GCF_000517525.1 Limulus polyphemus
ATAAGCAAAGAATGCACCTGGAGGTCTCTGCAATGGGAATAGGGAAAAAGACACATGATACATCTACCTTGGTCATCCACTGACCAGAAGAAAAAATTCAACTACAGGAAAAGCAATTTTCTGTACAAAAATGTGGGACAACCAAGGAGTGATTACGATAGCAGAGATCGATGACTGAACGTCATTCCTCAGTCATTTTTGTGTTCAAAGGAATGAGAGCAAAACCCCGAAGAAGGGTCGTGAACCTTCATCACAGCTTATTTGTGCAACAAATTTTAAATCATTTCATCAATTGAAGAAGATATATGGGGTTTGAAGGAAAAGGAAATTGAACAGGTTGAGGGCAGAGTGGAAGGGGAGGGAAAAAATGAAGAGAAAGCCTGTGTGTTAGAACAAGGGAAAAACCATCTGTCGCCTGATATTGGACCAAAGATGTGAGAACAACAACAACAAGCCTTCATAAGGATTAACTCCAGTGTGTAGTCAGACATCAAACAGAAGTGGGACAAATTAGAGCTGGATGGGTAGAAGTATGTAATTGAAAAATGAGAGACAGTGAAATATCAGGAACAGTTCCAGTTACAGTGGTAGTTGTGGTGGGTTTGAAAAAGCCTTGAGACCAGTAAGCTATGAAAAGATAGGTGGTATGCAGCCTCTACCCTAGATTCAATAGTATCTGGAACATCCCTCAAAAACTGAGGGCACAAAAATGGTGTGAGACAAAGATCCTTCAAGAAGAAAGAGGTAAGATGAACCCAGAATAATTTCTTTACCCAGCAAGTCCCAACAAAAAATAACCCAAGTGAGT
>NW_013768388.1:0-808 GCF_000517525.1 Limulus polyphemus
TAAAACATAAGCCCCAAGAACTTTGCCTCAGGGACCAGGGAAAGAACAACATCACCTAGACAGAGCTCAGGATCAGGATGTAGACCCATTTGGTGGCAAAAATGCATGCAAACGGAAAAAAGGTAAAACCATTTGCTGTGTTCCACTTCAACAAGTGACTGAGGGCAGTCTGAAGCTGCCACTCAATAAACGTCATGTTCAATGACCGACATGAGATGTGGAAGTCATCAACATAGAGTTTGTTTGCAACAGTAGGAGAAAGTTGTGTAGTCATAGCATCGATCTTGATATTGAAAAGTGTGACACTCAAGACACAGCCCTGAGGGACTCCAAGTTCCTGTGTAAAAGAACGGAAAAGTGTCGAACCCACACAGACTTGGAATTGCCTGTCAAGCAAAAAGTTCTGAATAAAAATGGGTAGATGACCACGCAACCCATGTGAGTGGAGGCCCCGCAAGATGCCGTATCTCCACATAGTGTCGTATGCCTTCTCAATATCGAAGAAAACAGAAACAAGATGTTACCTCTTGAGAAAGGCTTCCCTGATCGAGGTCTCAAGTCGCATCAGGTGATACATGGTGGAGCACTGTCAGTGGAACCCACACTTTCTAAGAACTTATAGAGACAGCTAGTCAAAGCAATTGGGCAATAATTAGAAGGAATCTTGGGATCCTTCTCAGATTTAGAAAAAGAGAGGACAATAGCCTGATGCCTAGCATCATTAAAAACGTTCTTCTGCCATAACTGGTTAAAGACAATCAGAAGAGAAGCAAGAGAGACGGGAGAGAGATGGCGCAGCATAGTGAAG
>NW_013768389.1:0-1770 GCF_000517525.1 Limulus polyphemus
TTTGTAAAATGAGTCTTGTTTTATTTCAATCATAAAGATGGTAGTTTGTAAAATAAATTTTGGTTTATTTTAATCATAAAGATGGTAGTTTGTAAAATGAGTCTTGTTTTGTTTTAATCATAAAGATGGTAGTTTGTAAAATGAGTCTTGTTTTATTTTTATCATAAAGATGGTAGTTTGTAAAATGAGTCTTGTTTTATTTCAATCATAAAGATGGTAGTTTGTAAAATACCAACTGCTTTAGTAAGAAAAATGCTAAAATTTTCTTGGACACTTGTGTAAAATCAAAAATAAATACAATTAAAAATGAAGGCTAATAATGGTTGGAGACGGCTTGAATGGGTAATGAAGAAAAACTTTAATATAAGTTTAACATAACAACAAATGTACTGATGATGACAAAACCTTGTTGAAACGTTGTACATTTAAACATGTAAACCAAAAACTGTTATTGTTTTTATCTGTACTTATTTAAGAAAGTTCGTATTGCATAAAAATAGTTCTGTTTTCCTCAAACAAATGTAACGTTCCGCCAGTTGTTTTACGATTGTTTGTAAAATAAACTCTGTTTAAGTGAAGAAAGAGATGTGCGTAAAATAAGAATTAGTTTAGATAGTAAGATGGTAATGTATAAAATAAGAACTGGTTTGGATAGTAAGATAGTAATGTGTAAAATAAGAACCGGTTTGGATAGTAAGATGGTAATGTGTAAAATAATAACTGGTTTAAATAGTAAGATGGTAATGTGTAAAATAATAACTGGTTTAGATAGTAAGATGGTAATGTGTAAAATAATAACTGGTTTAAATAATAGTAAGATGGTAATGCGTAAGATAAGAACTGGTTTAAATAGTAAGATAGTAATGTGTAAAATAAGAACTGGTTTGGATAGTAAGATAGTAATGTGTAAAATAAGAACCGGTTTAAATAGTAAGATAGTATTGTGTAAAATAAGAACCGGTTTGGATAGTAAGATAGTGATGTGTAAAATAATAACTGGTTTAAATAGTAAGATGGTATTGTGTAAAATAATAACTGGTTTAGATAGTAAGATGGTAATGTGTAAAATAAGAACTGGTTTAGATAGTAAGATGGTAATGTGTAAAATAAGAACTGGTTTAGATAGTAAGATAGTAATGTGTAAAATAATAACTGGTTTAGATAGTAAGATAGTAATGTGTAAAATAAGAACTGGTTTAGATAGTAAGATGGTAATGTGTAAAATAAGAACTGGTTTAGATAGTAAGATGGTAATGTGTAAAATAAGAACTGGTCTAGATAGTAAGATGGTATTGTGTAAAATAAGAACTGGTTTAGTCAGGAAGAGAGTATGTAGTGTGTAAAGGTTCTGTTTAGTGAAGAAGAGAGTAATGTGTGAAATAACTCCTGTTTTGGACAGAAAGATTTTAAGTATTTATCAAAACGATAAAATAATACCAGATACTTTCTCTCCACACCTCTAGTTATTTACTCACAAGTAAGTGTTTTATGTAATCACTGTTCAGGATACTTTCAAATGTTTTATATATGGAACATGAATAAGAACTATTCAACTGAGACCCCGGATATTACAGTAGATAACGCTCCTTTCACATTTAGATAATTTGTAAACCTCTTAACAGAAAACATCAGAAGTAACAAAAATTAACATATTTTTAAACCAGGGTAAATTATGTCGGTAACGAGTTAGTATTTTTTATATTTTCAATAAATGTTAACACTTTCAAGTCTTCTACATAAAACCAATGAAAGTATACTACACTGTTCTCC
>NW_013768390.1:0-807 GCF_000517525.1 Limulus polyphemus
ATTATTATGATGATGCTTACTGTAATACATTTTTTAATTATTATTTTCGTGGTAGTAGTTGTATAACACATTCATTGTGTATCATTACACTTTTAGCATTACATATTAATTATCATTAATTACAACATGTGACCTATTAGTCCATCTTGGTTGTTCCATCCTCTAAATTAAATTAAAATGATTAAAAAAATAAATAAATAATAATAATAATAAAAATCTTAGACTAAGCCTTTTTCATTCATACTCATATCAGGCTTTTTCTTAAACTCACTTAAATTTACTGCCTCTACAACATCTGAAGGCAACCCATTCCAAATGCCAACCACCCTGTTAGAAAAATGAAACTGTCTTAGCTGAAGATGACTCCTACCTTGCCAAAATATATATATTTGTGTCCCCTAATCCTACTATTCTCACTGTTAAGTATGAAAAAATATGATACGTCAACACTATCAATTCCCTTTACAATCTTAAACAACTCACTCAGATCCCCCTGACCCTTTTTTTCAAGAGAAAACAATTTCATAGATTTCAGCCTCTCATTGTATGACAACCCCTCCATCCCAGGCACCATTCTAGTAACCCTTCTCTGAACCTTTTCCAACAATTCAATGTCCTTCCTAAGGTAAGGAGCCCAAGACTGAACTCAATATTACAAATGTGGCCTAACAGTGACCTGTACAATGAAATTATAACCTCTTTAGACTTGTATTCAATATTTCTATAGATACAACCTAAAATCCTATTTACCCTACCACTAGCAACAGCCCATTGCTTGAATGGCTTTAGAGACTGATAGACTATTAC
>NW_013768391.1:0-808 GCF_000517525.1 Limulus polyphemus
CAATGAGTCACAAATCAAATAATCAAAACATTTCAGAGGTGGGGGCGCCAAAAGTGTCTTTGCCCTCGGGTGCTGAGAACCCTTGCTACTCCACTGATTTTCCCCTATCTTTATTGTTATTTCATTCTATAACTTTGACAGAACGTTTGTTTACTACAGGTAACTGTTAATTATTTCAACAATACTTTTCTTTAAACAATGTACTGGAAGTGTAAAATTAAATGTCTAGACAGCGAAACTGGAAAATCAGAGGGTCCGAGATTTGAGCCACAAAATAACATTGAGCATGCTCAACACTTACAACTGTAGGGGTGTTACAAGTTACAACTGTGGGGTATTATAAGTTACAACTGTGACAGTAGTACCGATATTCGGTTAAAAAATAGGATGTAGGCGGGTGATGATGAACTGGTTTCCCTCCTTCTGGTCACCAGTTCAAAATTAACAATGGTTATGCCTGAACCTTGGGGTCTATGACTTGGCTGTCTAACCCATGTGTTATTAGGAGAAAAATATCAAATACAATCCTGTAATTATTTTTTTCCTGATTCGTCTCTCAAATTTAAACTTTTACGTTGTATTTGTATCGGCATGGACAGTTGGTTAGACCGTTCGACTCGCAATCTGAGGGTCGCGGGTTCGAATCCCCGTCCCACCAACATTGCTCGCCCTTTCATCCATGGGGCACTATAATGTAATGGTGAATCCCAATATTTGTTGGTAAAAAGTTTCCCAAGAGTTGGCGGTGGGTGGTGATGACTAGCTGTCTTCCCTCTAGTCTTACACTGCTAAATCAGGAACGACTAGC
>NW_013768392.1:0-808 GCF_000517525.1 Limulus polyphemus
GTTTCCCTTCTCAAAACTGAGTACAGTTTCTTCTTCGACGGTGGCTTCTTCAGGTGGCACGTCTTCAACAGCGTCATTTGTTCTGTTTTCCACTTTGTCCCAACTGAAATGTACTGGAACGTGATAACGCCAAAGCCTGTTGGCATGCACCACTTTTGGATTACCTCGGCGACCACATTTTATCCAGAAAGTCACGTCTGAGAGACAATCCACTATGTCATATGGGCCTTCCCATGGAGAAGACAACTTAGGAGACTTCCCTTTGGTCTTCCTGGGATTATACAACCACACCTTGTCTCCTGGTCCAAAGTTGACTTCAGTAGATCTCTTATCATAAGTTAACTTCATCGAATCAGCAGACGTTTCCAAGTTTGAATGCACTTGATGGTGGATATCATCCATCCTTTCCGATAACACTTTCACAAACTCTGACATATTCACAGACAACTGTTCATAAGGTGGGCATCCCTTGTGCTTGGGTCCCCTTTTAGCACTACATGTACTGCATGTCCGGCACCATTCTTCCACATCTCGTCTCATACCTACCCAATAAAATCTTTGTCGTAGATGACTCAATGTCTTCCTAATTCTGAGATGTTTTCCTGTTAAATTATCATGGGAATGACGCAGCACAGCTTCCCGTAACTTCCTCGGTATAACTGTTTGCCAAGTCGTCACTTTCCCATCTATAGTTTCCCATCTCCAGACAAGAATACGATTTTCAAGCTTCAACTGCTCCCATTGCGCCCAATAGTGCTTTGTCACAGGGCTTAGACCAGACACCTTCTCCCAAGCAGGGCGCACAACA
>NW_013768393.1:0-808 GCF_000517525.1 Limulus polyphemus
TAGCTAAATCTTTTCGTAAGAACAGTTAACCGTTCTTATGTCTGATGCAGGTTTTATGTTCTTGTTAAATTTTTGATTCACTATATATATCTACACATACTCAAATAGCCAGATATATTAAATTGCCTCGTTTAATATTATGCAATATTGTGTTACGACTTATCTTGACCATACTATCCTCAGACCCTCTAGTGACGTGTACGCTGCTATTCGGTGTTTATTCTGGATCATTTAAGGTCCTAAATATGTTGCTATATGATAATCTTTGCTCCCATGGGCAACATTTAAGGCAACATTGTTGAAATAATGTACTGTGATTCTCCCCGCTTTAACAATCATGGTAAATATATTCTTATTTGGTACGGTAATCATATGTGGTGGCCCGCCACAACAATAGCATCAGTAAAACGTTTTTACAAAGTCTAATAAACCCTGTGTACAATGTATCAAGATCTAAGTTTGATAATGTAAACAGTATAACTTTCTTATATTATTTAACAGAAAAATATTTTCACTTGAATTTGACTGATGCTGGAAACACAATATTTTGAGTAATATTCAAATAATTTCTACGTTGTATATCATTTGCTTTTTGCGTTAAAGAAGTATATTTTAACGTCATCTTTACTCTTCCTTTCATACCTATGATTCTATAATATCAAAGAATTGTTGGAAAATAATGACAGCGTAATTAACACCGAATACTAGATATACATTTTACTGATACAATTCTATGGTTGATTAAATAAATTCTCTATAATCTAGATTGTCATATGTATTATAGTTTTCTACGTATGTTAAAACTATA
>NW_013768394.1:0-805 GCF_000517525.1 Limulus polyphemus
GAAGTCCTTTCTTAAATAAAACTGGTTTATTCTTTCTGAATACAACTTTGCGATACACTTAATTTCCACAGTCGCGCTATAACAAACGCTATAATTTACAATGAACGCCTCACGTGCTCGACTCAGCTGTCAAATACCCATTGTTGCCATCAGTTTTGGCGGCTTATATATATACAAGACTACCGCATATCTAGTAGCCTCTCGAGACTTCACGAACCTTCGAGAATATGACGTGTTACCAGCGTCACGTGACCCCCGCTGTCGTAACAATATGTAATGAATTGTATCCAGATTTTAAAGTTGTTATATGTACACGACTGTTTTAATTTAAGTGTTGGGTGAATGTTAAATTTAGTTGTTTCTTTTTCCATAACTGTGCAATTCATAGTTGCCTAGTTCAACTGTCATAACTTAGCGATTGTTGTATCATTGCGTCACGTTACTAGAACATTGAGTTTTCCTCGAGTATTATTACATCATATTTCATAACGTGTAGAAAGTTCTAGGCCTTAATTGGACTATATATAAATACGCGTATAAAATGTACTTCGAGTAAGTAAGAAAAAGGTAATGAGAGGTATAGTGAAATAGATCTAGATTGTGTGTTTGTAAGTTTAGCCATAAAGAGGTATAGTGGTGGTTTTTTTAAGTGAAATTATTGTATATTGTATTGTAACAACAGAGAAAAGAATAATAATTTGTCTTGTGAATCGTGTTCTAAAGTAATTTAACAAATATATGTGGACTTTTGACGAAAAGAGAAAATAATTTAAAGCTGTGGATACACAAGTGGTAACCAACGGTG
>NW_013768395.1:0-807 GCF_000517525.1 Limulus polyphemus
CTCCAAGGCATCTACGAACTGATTCCTCAGCAACAATTTGAGGAGATCGGGTGGTGCAGTTTGGTAGGCCTTGTGTGCCATGCTCTCCAAGTCCTGTGCCAGCTCTTGCAGGCTCTCCCCTTTAGCACAGACTCTCGTCCTGAACCTGGCCCTGTAGACTTCTGACTGGTTTTGGGTTCCATATCTGAGTTCTAGAGCCTCTACCAGTGCTCTATAGTTGTGTCTGTCGGCTGCTGTTAACTGTCCAAGTATTTCTAGTGGTTGTCCCTTCAAGCTTTTTGCCAGATATACAGCTTTCTGCTCCTCTGTCCATCCATTCATCTCTGCCAGTAACTCAAACTGTGCTCTATATGCTTCCCTCGGTGCCTTCCCATAGAATTCTTGTGGCTTCCTTCGTACTGGATCACTCCTATTACTGACATTCATATCTGGGATGTGACTTCTAATGGAAATGAATATATCTGCATTAGGGTTTAGCTGCGGGCTCTGTAAGGGGCTTGCCATTGTCTGGGGCTGATTAAGTCGATGGTCAATGTATCCTCCTTGTGTAACACACAACAAATCGTTCTTTAATGTATCTAATTCGCTTTTAAATTTACTAATGTTTTCCATTTGTACTTCTTGCCACTGTTGTTGACTTTCCTGCAACTGTTGGATACTTTCTTCCTGTTTCCTTTCTCGTTCATCTTGTTTCTTTTCTTTTTCCTTCAACCACTGCTGTAATTTCTCTTCTTGTTTCTTTTCTTTTTCCTCCAACAACTGTTGTAATCTCTCTTGTTTATTTTGCTGTTCGAGCTGCCATTGTTG
>NW_013768396.1:0-962 GCF_000517525.1 Limulus polyphemus
TCACTTCTACGTATTTCTTTAGAAAAGTAACATCCCAGACTTGCTTGACAATAGAAGTCGTCCTATGCATCAAACCTCAAAGAAATACACTTAATCTGGTAAAAAAATCCAGAGTTATCTTATACATGGGATCGTCTTTATTTCTTTTTGATCTCACTCGTACACGTACAGGTTTACCTGACACCATTTCTGGCTCCTCTTTCCGCTTCACGGCAGAACATGTGTGACCCAACTAATAATTCGCTGCTAAGTAGCTTAAGCTACTTTGTGTGCACAAACACTCATCAATTTGGTCTGGTGGGTTTTGAATTTCGCGCAAAGGTACTCGAGGGTTATGTGCGCTAACTGTCCCTAATTTAGCAGTGATAGATTAGAAGGAAGGCAGCTAGTCAATACCACCCACCGCCAACGTTTGGGCTACACTTTTACCAACGAATAGTGGGAACGACCATCACATTATAACGCCCTCACGGCTGAAAGGGCAAGTATGTTCGGTGTGACAGGGATTCGAACTCGCAACCCACAGATTGCGAGTCGAGCGCCCTGATCACCAGACCATGTCAGGCCAAACACTCATCAGATTTCTTCAAAACCTACGAGAAATGGTTTGAAATTACACACTAATGTTAAACTTCCCCTCAAGTAGTTACACCTAGAGGCGCTACTGCTGTAAATTGTCCAAAACCGGAAATGATTTCTGATCTTAGTCGTATAAAAAATATCAAAGACAGCAGTGGTGAGATTCAGCCAGTTCGCACCGGTTCGTGCGAATCTGTTCTTAGAATTTAATGACCTCCACGAACCGGTTGTTAACAATCGTATGTATAGGCCTAATAATAACGTTACAACTTACAAGTACGCATGTTTACAACGCAACTTTACTAGCAGGCTAGGCGGACTAGGTCTACTAGATCTCTGATGAATCATTTGCTAGCAGGTAAGTGTTTTTTATACAGATTCTT
>NW_013768397.1:0-1030 GCF_000517525.1 Limulus polyphemus
AGGTGTAACTCTAGTTACCGAATTTATAACCACCATACTCATCTTTAGCCTAACTTGTTACAACTACTCCACGAACACCTAGGTGTAACTCTAGTTACTGAATTTATAACCAACATACTCTTCTTTAGCCTCACTTGGTACAACTACTCCATGAACACCTATGTGTAACTCTAGTTACTGAATTTATAGCCAACATACTCGTCTTTAGCCTATTTGGTACAACTACTCCATGATCACCAAGGTGTAACTCTAGTTACTGAATTTGTAACCCCATACTCATCTTTAGCGTTATTTGGTACAATAGTCCACGAACACCTAGGTGTAACTCTACATATTGAATTTATAACCACTATACTCATCTTTAGCCTTACTTTGTACAACAACTCCATGAACACCTAGGTGTAACTCTAGTTACCGAATTTATAACCACCATACTCATCTTTAGCCTTACTTGTTACAACTACTCCATGAAACATAGGTGTAACTCTAGTTACAGAATTTATAACCAACATATTCATCTTCAGCCTTACTTGGTACAACTACTCCATGAACACTTAGGTGTAACTCTAGTTACCGAATTTATAACCACCATATTCATCTTTAGCTTTACTTGGTACAACTACTCCATGAACATTTAGGTGTAACTCTAGTTACAGAATTTATAACCACCAAACTATTCTTTAGCGTTATTTGCTACTTAAACTCCACGAATACCTAGAAGTAACTCTAGTTACATAATTTATAACCACCATACTCATCTTTATCCTCATTTGGCACAAGTACTCTTTGAACACGTAACTCTAGTTCCTGAATGTGTAACCCCATACTCATCTTTAGCGTTAATTGGTACAACAACTCCATGAACACCTAGGTGTAAATATAGTTACCGAATTTATAACCACTATACTCATCTTTAGCGTTATTTGGTACAACAACTCCACAAACACCTAGGTGTTACTCTAGTTACCGAATTTATAACCACCACACTCATCTTTAGCGTCATTTGGTACAACAACTCCACGTACACCTA
>NW_013768398.1:0-1835 GCF_000517525.1 Limulus polyphemus
TCAGCTGTGTTCCATGAATGCTGCAAGTTGTTTGGCATCCGAAAGACCAGGATGGTGGCATGGTAGAAAAGTACAACTGGACACTGGGACAGGACCTGGCAAAGTTTTCTAATAGTCGCCAAGATGACTGGGATGTCTTACTCCCTGGTCTTATATATTATAAAATCATACATCTCGTCTCTTCGTGAATCTTCTAGAAACTCATCACGTGTTACCAGCGTCACACGACTTCCCCTGTCGTAACACTGCCCCTTCCTTAGTATTGTTCGTCTCGAACAATAGCCACTTAAATTAAACCAATAGATAATTAACAATAAATTTATTAAATGTACGGAATTTACAAACACTGGCCTCTGCTTCACGTGAGGCTCATCTGCTCCATCAGGAATTGTCCTATCATCGGTAATGGTCACATCAATGGTAGTAACTTCATGAAGGGCTTCACTGTTTCCCTTCTCAAAACCGAGTAGAGTTTCTTCTTCAACCGTGGTCTTTCCAGGTGACACGTCTTCAGCGGTGCCTTTTGTTCCGTTGTTCACTTCATTCCAATTGAAATGTCCTGGACCATGATAACGCCGCCCACATTTTATCCGGAAAGTCACGTCTGAGAGACGATCCAGTATGTCATATGGGCCTTCCCATGGAGCTGACAACTTAGGAAACTTCCCTTTGGTCTTCCTGGGATTATATAACCACACTTTGTCTCCTGGTACAAAGCTGACTTCAGTAGATTTCTTATCATAAGATAACTTCATCGAATCAAGTTTGAACGCACTTGATGGTGAATATTATCCATCATTCCATGGATTCTGACAAATTTTCAGGCAACTCTTCATAAGGTGGGCGTCCTCTTAACAGATCCACTGGCAACCGAAGTTCCCGACCAAACATCAACTTTGCTGGAGTCTATCCAGTGGCTTTATGCTCTACTGTTCTATAGGCCATCAACAGTGGGCCGAGAAGTGACGGCAATAATTGAATTGAATTACAGACTTTTCACAGTCAGTTTAACTTAAACAAACGCTATTATTCACAACTAATGATTCACGCACTTTACCACGCTTGACTCAATTGTCCATCTCTATCTCTAAAAACTTCAGCAATACAAGTCCTTTCTTAAATAAAACTAGTTTATTCTTTCTCAATACAACTTTGCAATACACGTAACAAAATGTTTTTATTACTTGTTTTTAACTAGTTTATATCCCAATATTTAGCTGCTAGTCTAGGAATTATTGTTGTTGTTTTTCTATTTCCACTCTGAACTGTATCTCTATCTTTCCAGGTGGTGCACGAATTCTACAAACGTTTCTGTAATGTTGCGATATGTAGGCATATCATATGTTTTCTACCTGCTTTAGTGACAGAGAAATTGTTTAATTTTTTTAGTTACCTTCTATGCAGTTTTAACTTAAGTACGTAGTCCAGAAAGCCGATGAGATTATGTTTTCTAGTTGCTTTGTTCTCTACAGTACATAATGTCTTGTTACGTGTCTGTTCGTTGGTTAATTTGTCGTAGAAATTCTTTCCGAAAAAAAAATAAGGTTGTGAAGATGGCAGTGCCAAAATGTACAGAAACAAGGTAGGGATGAATACACAAAACCATACAAAAATCACTACAAAAGTAGCCAAATCTTACCAAGAAAAACTTTTACCTACAACTAAATGTTGAATTCATTTGTATGAATTCAGGTTTGAATAAAATCATGTACAACTGAATAATGCTATGAAGTCTTACAACGGTTAATTCCCATAAGCTTGTAAGATTGACTTAATACTTACTGACTACTTATGTCGGGATTTTTAACTATTTTTTTCTTTTTAAAACACCTTTG
>NW_013768399.1:0-870 GCF_000517525.1 Limulus polyphemus
CTCTAAAACTGAATGGTTGATTTACTGTGGTCAAACAGTATCGGAGAAGTTATAATTGTTTGGTATTACACCTGCTAGGATTCTTTGGTAGAGGCCCCTGTCATGTTAAAATACTCTAAAACTGAATGGTTGATTTACTGTGGTCAAACAGTATCGGAGAAGTTATATTTGTTTGGTATTACACCTGCTAGGATTCTTTGGTAGAGGTCTCTGTCATGTTAAAACACTCTAAAACTGAATGGTTGATTAACTGTGGTCAAACAGTATCAGAGAAGTTATATTTGTTTGGTATTACACCTGCTAGGATTCTTTGGTAGAGGTCACTGTCATGTTAAAATACTCTAAAACTGAATGGTTGATTTACTGTGGTCAAACAGTATCGGAGAAATTATATTTGTGAGAAACCTGCATTTATGGTAAACAAAGTCGGTTTAGTAACTATATCTTGTTTATGGTAAACAAAGTAGGTTTAGTAACTATATCTTGTTTATGGTAAACAAAGTAGGTTTAGTAACTATATCTTGTTTATGGTAAACAAAGTAGGTTTAGTAACTATATCTTGTTTATGGTAAACAAAGTAGGTTTAGTAACTATATCTTGTTTATGGTAAACAAAGTAGGTTTAGTAACTATATCTTGTGAAAATAAACATTAAAGTGTGATATCTTTGAAATGGTTAAAGTTACTGTAAGGGATGAAGAATTATGGTACAACATTTCAACCAGAAAACCTCTGAAATATTGATAGCCTTTCCTTGTTAAGTTGCTGTCAATGTCCTTGTAGTGATGACAGCATGTACCAATTTACCTGTAGTTCTCCAACTTCCATGTGACTTATTGTACAAGTGTCAGGATATCTTGTATATGCTGTG
>NW_013768400.1:0-963 GCF_000517525.1 Limulus polyphemus
GAGTATAGTTATTATAAATTCGGCAATTAGAGTTACACCTAAGTGTTCATAGAGTAGTTGTACCAAGTAAGGCTAAATATGAGAATGGTGGTTATAAATTCTATAATTAATGTTACACCTAGGTGTTCATGGAGTACTTGTACCAAGTAAGGCTAAAAATGAGTAAGGTGGTTATAAATTCAATAACTAGAGTTACACCTAGGTGTTCATGGAGTAGTTGTACCAAGTAAGGCTAAAAATAAGTATGGTTATTATAAATTCGGAAATTAGAGTTACACCTAGGTGTTCATGGAATAGTTGTACCAAGTAATGCTGAAGAAGAGTATGGTGGTTATGAATTCGGTAACTATTGTTACACCTAGGTGTTCATTGAGTAGTTTTACGAAATAAGACTAAAGATGAGTATGGTGGTTATAAATTCTGTAACTAGAGCTTCGCCTAGGTGTTCGTGGAGATGTTGTACCAAATAACGCTAAAGATGAGTATGGGGTTACACATTCGGTAACTAGAATTACACATAGGTGTTCATCGAGTAGTTATACCAAGTAAGGCTAAAAAGGAGAATGGTGGTTATAAAATATGTAACTAGAGTTACATCTAGGTGTTCATGGACTAGTTGTACCAAGTAAGGCTAAAGATGAATATGGTGGTTATAAATTCGGTAACTAAAGTTACACCAAGGTGTTGATGGAGTAGTTGTACCAAGTAAGGCTGAAGATGAGTACGGTGGTTATAAATTCGGTAACTAGAGTTACACCTAAGTATTCATGGAGTAGTTGTACCAAGTAAGGCTAAAGATGAATATTGTTGAGAATGGTGGTTATAAAATATGTAACTAGAGTTACACCTAGGTGTTCATGGAGTAGTTGTACCAAGTACAGCAAAAGATTAGTATGGTGGTTATAAATTCGGTAACTAAAGTTAAACCTAAGTGTTTGTGGAGTTGTTGTACCAAATAACGCT
>NW_013768401.1:0-1133 GCF_000517525.1 Limulus polyphemus
TACCATCTTCAAGCTTCAACTGGTCCCATTGTGCCCAATAGTTCTTTGTCACAGGGCTTAAGCTAGACACCTTCTCCCTAGCAGGGTGCAAAACACTTGCTTGTGAAAATTCAATTATTGGCTTCAAACATTGGTCTTTCTCCTGTTCTCCTTTGATATCTATATTTGGTTCCACTTCACCATCATCAACTCTTTCAGTCACTTTGACTTCAGCTTGATGGCACCTGGTTAGTCCAATTTCTCTTTTAACACTTACCGGAATTTGGCCTTTGTTGTTCCCAAACGTCATTTTATCGAAGTTAACCACACACACTTCCTCAGTAGTAAGTAGTCAAACCCTAATATGCAATGGTCTTCAATGTGAGCCAAGTATACTTTGTGTCTGTCCTTCATGCCCATGTGCTCAATAGTTACCCACATTGGTCCCCACAACCTTGCATAATGTCCTGTCACACCACAGAGCTTCTGTATGGCTTCTGGTACTCCTTTGTGATCCATCACCTTGATACTCACAAGGGTTTGATGAGATGCAGTATTTGTGACAAAGTTGCACTTTTGGCCATCCAGCTTTCCTGCAACACAGACACTATGTGTGATTGCCATTTTACACTTAGCTGTTGGGACTTTCACGATGGAAGTTGGTGGGCATCCCTCAACACCAACCACTACTGGTTTCCCCGAGGCTGACTTATTGGTAGTATTCCTCTTACACTGGCTCCTCATATGTCCTTGCTCTCCACAGTTCCAACAACCTTTCTGGTTAGCAGCCTTTTCTGCCGTTGCATCTGTCCTGTGTTGAAGTTGCCGGCATTGAGCTCTCTTGTGCCCAGGTTTGTTACAGTGCCAGCAAAGTCCCTCAAACTTTCTGAAAGCTGACCTTTTCTGAACTTGGTACCTCTGTGCTGGACTTAATGTAGGATTTGAATTCAAGAGCTCTGGCCATTGCATCCTGCATGGTAGAGGGTGTGCTTGCTTCACTGGTATCTTAAGTTGTGGACCGTCCAAGGCATCTACGAACTGATCCCTCAGCAACAACTTGAGGAGATCGGGTGATGCAGTTGGGTAGGCCTTGTGTGCCATGCTTTCCAAGTCCTGTGCCAGCTCTTGCAGGCTCCTCCCCTTTAGCCGACGGA
>NW_013768402.1:0-1461 GCF_000517525.1 Limulus polyphemus
GCTTCAGGATCGCTTATACCGCATTAACAGTAAAACCCTACGTAAACAAATTAATCTTGTAAAAGCTTTAGTGTCGCTTACAACTCATTATCAGTAAAATCCTACGTAAACAAATTAATCTTGTAAAAGCTTCAGTATCGCTTATACCTCATTAACAGTAAAACCCTACGTAAACAAATTAATCTTGTAAAAGCTTCAGGATCGCTTATACCGCATTATCAGTGAAACCCTACGTAAACAAATTAATCTTGTAAAAGCTTTCGTATCGCTTATACCTCATTATCAGTAAAACCCTACGTAAACAAATTAATCTTGTAAAAGATTCAGGATCGCTTATATGTCATTAACAGTGATATCCTACATATAAGACTTGCAATCATGACTTTTTTTGAAATATAATCAACTAATAAACTGTTCATTACTGTTTGAAATGTATGAAAACATTGTAATAGAAACAGTAAATAGAAGAGATAGACACACAATGGAAAGTATAATTGAAAGGATAGCAATAACACAAAAAAGAGAAGGATATATTACCAGGGTGTTATGGTTTAATTAGACTTGTTAAGAAGACACATACATTTTATGCTCAGACAATTTGGCTAGTTATTAGTTATTATTGCCGAGTAGATTTACTTATGAACAATTTTCAATATTTTGTTTCATTGATTTTTGCTAGGTGTACTTTTTATTTCGTGCGACTAAGTACACCCACGCACGATTACTCTTATATGTATATGTATATATATATATGTTTGTATGTTTTGCGATTACATGTGTATTTTTTACTTTGTGTTATTATTATGAGTAAAAAATACACATGTAATCGCAAAACATACATACATAATATCAACTCTTAAAAAAAATCATAATAATAACACGAAGTAAAAAATACACATGTAATCGCAAAACATACATACATAATATCAACTCTTAAAATCAAACAACCAAAATAATAACACAAGGTTATAACTACGCAGAAAACCACAGTACAAAAAAAAACATGTATAAAATCAACAGAAGAACCAAGGAACTGCACAAGAATCACAGGACGAAAGAAATGTATGAATAGAATTAACAGTAAGTACGAAAAGACACAGAACCATAATGATAGCACAGAGTTTTAAATAAACAGTAAACCACAGAAAACAAATATGCATGCATAAAATTATCGCTAAGAACAAAGAACCATAATAACAGAAAGTTATGAATAAACAGAAAAACCACAGAACGAAAAACATACATACATAATATCAACTCTTAAAAAAATCATAATAATAACACAATTCTCTAACTTATCCTTCATACCTTTCGTTCTATACATAGTTTTCGTATTGTGATTTTCTGTGTATTTATAACCTTGTGTTATTATTTTGGTTCTCTTGCTTATCCTTCATACCTTTCGTTCTATACATAGTTTTCGTATTGTGATTTTCTGTGTATTTATAACCTTGTGTTATT
>NW_013768403.1:0-808 GCF_000517525.1 Limulus polyphemus
TAACTGATATTACACTAATAACGGTGGAAAGAACGACAAAAGCACTGATATTACAGTAATAACTGAAGAAAAAATGGCAATAGCACTGATATTAAAATAACAACTGTAGGAAAAAATAGTATTGATATTACAATAATAAGTGAGGAAAGAATGAAAATGGCACTGATATTACAATAATAAGGGAGGAAAGAAAGACAATAGCACTGATATTACATTAATAAATGATTAAAAATAACAATAGCACTGATATTACAATATTATCCGATAAAATAATGAAAAAAGCACTGATAATACAATAAAAACAAATAAAAAAAGACAATAGCATTGACATTAAATTAGGAACTGAGAAAAATTGGCAATAGCATTGATATTACAGTTATAACTGAGGAAAAAATTGCAATAACACTGATATTACAATAAGAAGAGAGGAAAGAATGACAATAGTACTGTATTCCAATAATAACTGAGGAGAGAATGACAATAGCACTGATATTACAATAATAAGTGAGGAAAGAAAGACAAAAGCACTGCCATTACAATAATAACTGAGAAAAGAATGGCAATAGCATTGATAATACAATAATAAGTGAGGAAAGAATGACAATAACAGTGATATAACAATAAGAACTGATAAAGAATGACAATAGCAATAATAACTGAGGAAAGAATGACACTAACAGTGATATAACAATAAGAACTGAGAAAATAATGACAATAGCATTGGTATTACAATAAGAACTGAGGATAGAATGACAATAGCACTAATATTACAATAATAACTGAGGAAAGTATGACAATAGCAATGATA
>NW_013768404.1:0-806 GCF_000517525.1 Limulus polyphemus
GTGTTCCATTCATGTATAGTTTAGGTGGGTCTTTTTTGTGTAGAAAACATTCCTACAAACTTGTTTGTTTGCTTTGAATTTCGCGCAAAGCTACACGAGGGCTATCTGCGCTAGCCGTCCCTAATCTAGCAGTGTAAGTCTAGAGGGAAGGCTCTACAGTCTACAGGAATGGGTTGAAACGAATGATCGATATTCTTTGCGATATTTATTTATTTCACAAGAAATTGATAAATGAATGCCAGTTAATTATTCTTGTAGCATTGATTTGTTCCAAGTATTGAGAGCATTTACTGATTGAATCATATTTTGTAGCTTCTGCAGTATAGTAATGAATAAAAAAATAGAATATTAAAATGTTTCTAATATATTGATATTCTATCTTCTACGGCCAGAATTATAATTATGCTTGTATAAAATAATAAAATTTAGTTTGGAAAACTTTTATGTTTTTATAAAAATTTATTGAATGTCAACTTCCATCAAGAATACAGTAAAAAGACTCAAATATGCACATAAATCATGTGTGGGTGAGTTCGTATGTGGAATTTAAAAAGGGTTAGGTACTGAATGGTGGCTGTAAGATTAATAACTAGAAACCAAACTTAATAAAATAACCGTTGCACGAGTCTTCGCGAATGTCTTTTTAATAAACATGAACCAACTACCAAGTCTTTACGAATAAATGTTTTACGAAGGCAAGACTCATTATAGGTTCCAGATCGTGTTGTCTTGGAGATTCTTCAAGCATTCACACTAATTAAAGAAATTTTTTCACTTTGTAAAATTCCTCGAGTGTAAAAGCATAT
>NW_013768405.1:0-1114 GCF_000517525.1 Limulus polyphemus
CGTTAAATCTTGTGTCTTCTTATTGACAGTACACAGTATCGTTAAATCTTGTGTCATTTATTGACAGTACGCAGTATTGCTTAATCGTGTGTCTTCTTATTGATAGTACACAGTCACAATATTTAACAATACTGTGTACTGTCAATAAGAAGACACAAGATTTAACTATACTGTGTAAGATTTAACGATTGTCAATAAGAAGACACGTACACTAAGAACACACAAGATTTAACTATTCTGTGTACTGTCAAAGTATTATATAAATCTTGTGTCTTCTTATTGACAGTACACAGTATTGTTAAATCTTGTGTCTTCTTATTGACAGTACACAGTATCGTTGAATATTGTGTCTTCTTATTGACAGTACACAGTATCGTTAAATCTTGTGTCCTCTTATTGACAATACACACTATCGTTAAATCTTGAGTCTTTTTATAGATACTACACAGTATTTCTAAATCGTGTGTCTTCTTATTGAGAGTACACAGTATTGTTAAATCTTGTGTCTTCTTATTGACAGTACACAGTATAGTTATATCTTTTGTGTTCTTATTGATAGTACACAGTATTAATAAATCTTGTGTCTTCTTATTGACAGTACACAGTATTGTTAAATCTTGTGTCTTCTTATTGACAGTACACAGTATTGTTAAATCTTGTGTCGTTTTATTGACAGTACACAGTATTGTTAAATCTTGAGTCTTCTTATTGAGAGTATACAGTATTGTTAAATCTTGTGTCTTCATATTGACAGTACACAGTATAGTTAAATTTTGTGTCTTCTTATTGACAGGACATATTATTGTTAAATCTTCTGTTTTCTTACTGAGAGTACACATTATCGTTAAATCTTGTGTGTTCTTATTGATAGTACACAGTATTTATAAAGCTTGTGTCTTCTTATTGACAGTACACAGTATAGTTAAATCTTGTGTCTTCTTATTGACAGTAAACAGTATCGTTAAATCTTCTATCTTCTTATTGACAGTACACAGTATCGTTAAATCTTCTGTCTACTTATTGACAGGACACATTATTGTTAAATCTTGTGATTTCTTACTGACAGTACACATTATCGTTGAATATTGTGACTTCTTATTGACAGTACACAGTA
>NW_013768406.1:0-1428 GCF_000517525.1 Limulus polyphemus
ATATCTATAAAGAAACCAACAATTGTATGTGTTTTTCTCCAGTGATATCTATAAAGAAACCAACAATTGTATGTGTTTTCTCCAGTAATATCTATAAAGAAACCAACAATTGTATGTGTTTTCTCCAGTGATATCTTTAAAGAAACCAACAATTGTGTGTGTTTTTCTCCAGTAATATCTATAAAGAAACCAACAATTGTATGTATTTTTCTCCAGTAATATCTATAAAGAAACCAACACCAACAATTGAAGATACGGTTGAGCCTCCGATTCCACAGTGGGCTATCGCTGTCATAGTAATAGCTGCTGCATCCCTAATCTTCATCATTCTATTTGGTGCAGTGACCGTGAGTAGTTTTCTGTTGTCTACTAGGGTTAATGTAACCATTTTCTAAAAAGACAAACATGGACGCGATATTGATGTACAAAAAGAGTTAAAGTAGCCCAACCAAAAAAAGAAAAATTTTAAAGGA
This sequence comes from Limulus polyphemus, assembly GCF_000517525.1. NCBI lineage: Eukaryota > Metazoa > Arthropoda > Merostomata > Xiphosura > Limulidae > Limulus > Limulus polyphemus. Next base: position 474 of record NW_013768406.1, read on the forward strand.
GAAGTAAGTACCATTTGGAAGCTTGGCGACTGTAACGGCACGAGTTTTGTTTTAGGAAAACAATGGAAAAAATAACAGTAAATCAACAACAAAACAAGTTTATAGAATCCATTATTCACAGTAACTACTCTAAAAGTTTTGTTTAGAAAAGAATTGAAACTAGTTACATTAACCCTAGAAGACAACAGAAAACTATCCACAGTCACTGAAAATGGTTACATTAACCCTAGTAGACAACAGAAAACTACTGACGGTCACTGAAAATGGTTACATTAACCCTAGAAGACAACAGAAAACTACCCACGGTCACTGAAAATGGTTACATTAACCCTAGTAGACAACAGAAAACTACTGACGGTCACTGAAAATGGTTACATTAACCCTAGTAGACAACAGAAAACTACTGACGGTCACTGTAAATGGTTACATTAACCCTAGTAGACAACAGAAAACTACTGACGGTCACTGAAAATGGTTACATTAACCCTAGAAAACAACAGAAAACTATCCACGGTCACTGAAAATGGTTACATTAACCCTAGTAGACAACAGAAAACTACTGACGGTCACTGAAAATGGTTACATTAACCCTAGTAGACAACAGAAAACTACTGACGGTCACTGAAAATGGTTACATTAACCCTAGAAAACAACAGAAAACTATCCACGGTCACTGAAAATGGTTACATTAACCCTAGTAGACAACAGAAAACTACTGACGGTCACTCATGTAACAGACATATATAGTAAAAACGCGATATTGAAGATTGCACCATGTTTATCTTTCTGTTTTACTATATATGTCTGTTACATGTGCAATCTTCAATATCGCGTCCATGTTCGTCCTTCTGTTTTACTATATATGACTGTTACATGTGCAATCTTCAATATCGCGTCCATTTTTATCTTTCTGTTTTACTATATATGTCTGTTACATATGCAATCTTCAATATCT
>NW_013768407.1:0-1522 GCF_000517525.1 Limulus polyphemus
CGACTTTGATAACGGTCTTTTTTGTCCTTCTAGCACTAATGTTTTGGACTTTGATAACGGTATTTTTAGTCTTTCTTACACTAGATTTTGTAGACTATGATAACAGTCTTTTTAGTCCTTCTTCCACTAGATTTTGTTTACTTTGATAATGGTATTTTTAATACTTCTTACACTAGATTTTGTCGACTTTGATAAGAGTGTTTTTAGTCCTTTATCCGCTAGATTTTGTTGACTATTATAATGGCCATTTTGTCCTTCTTACACTAGATTTTTTTTTGTTTTTGATAATAATATTTTTAGTCCTTCTTCCGCTCGATTTTTTCGACTTTCATAATGATTTTTTTAATCCTTCTAACAGTAGATTTTGTCAACTGTGATAACGGTCTCTTTAGCCCTTCTTCCACTAGATATTGTTGTCTTTTATAATGGTCTTTTTAGTCGTTTTTACAATAGATTTTGTCGACTTTTATAACGTTCTTTTTAGTCCTTCTTACATAGATTTTTTCGATTTGATAATGGTATTTTTAGTCCTTCTTCCACTAGATTTCGTCGACTTTGATAACGGTCTTGTTAGTTATTCTTACACTAGATTTTTTCGACTTTGATAATGATCTTTTTAGTCCTTCTTCCGCTAGATTTTGTTGACTTTTATAACTGCCTTTTTTGTCCTTCTAACACTAAATTTTTGGACTTTGATAACGGTTTATTTAGTCCTTCTTACAATAGACTTTTTCGACTTTGATAATGATCTTTTTAGGCCTTCTTACACTAGATTTTGTAGACTATGATAACAGTCTTTTTAGTCCTATTTAGAAGGACAAAAAAGGCCGTTATTAAAGTCGACAAAATCTAGTGGAAAAAAGACTAAAAATACTATTATGAATGTCAAAGAATCTAGTGAAAGACGCACTAAAAATACCGTTATCAAAGTCGACAAATTCTAGTGTAAGAAGGATTAAAAATACCGTTATCAAAGTCAACAAGATTTAGTGGAAGAAGGACTAAAAAATTTAGAGTAAATATGACTAAAAAGTACGTTATCAAAGTCGACAAAATCTAGTGTAAGAAGTATTAAAAATACCGTTATCAAAGTCAACAAGATCTAGTGGAACACTAATTTTTTTGGACTTTGATAACGGTTTTTTAGTCTTTCTTACACTAGACTTTATCTACTTTGATAATGATATTTTTAGTCCTTCTAACAATAGATTTTTTCGACTTTGATAACCGTCTTTTTAGTCCTTCTTACACTAGATTTTGTTGACTTTTATAATGATCTTTTTAGTCTTTCTTCCGCTTGATTATTTTGACTTTTAAAACGGTCTTTTTAATCCATCTTACATTAGATTTTTTTCGAATTTGAAATCGGTCTTTTTAGTCCCTTCTTACACTTAGATTTTGATGGCTTGGATAATTGTCTTTTTAATCTATCTTACAATAGATTTTGTTGACTTTGATATTGGTCATTTTAGACCTTCTGACACTAGATTTTGTTGACTTTGATAACTTTTTTCGGTCCTTC
>NW_013768408.1:0-1120 GCF_000517525.1 Limulus polyphemus
AAGGCGTTTACATACACACATATATTGTTGATTCTTGCTCTCGAGAATCTCCCACCTATTCCACAAAGTTGTAGAAATTGCGTTATAAAAGTGACAGTTAATTCCGTTAATCGGTTAAAAAATCAAACAAATATGTTCTTTTCTATGTGGTTTTTCGCAAGCTTGTCTCATTAAAAAGATGCGCACGCGCCTGCACGCAAGCAAGTGGATAGTGTAACGAATTTGCGGTTATGTATTTGTTTTAATATGAACGTTGTTTAGATTGAGTTTATATTTAAAAACTTGCATAGCTTTTAGTGTTAGATATGTATTGCGCAACAGAGCACATATAGATATTGTGTAGCTCACTTCTTAGTACTTTTTTTATGAATAACAAAAAGAGGTATTTTTCTATACGTAAAATTTAGAATGTTGGCTTATTGTTGGCGTAAGTAAATGTAGTTAACTAGGAACCACATGTTGGTTTATTAATGGGTTTGATCTGTAAAAAACGCATTTATCTTGAAGAATTTTTCTTTAGCATAAAAAATGTTTTATTTGTGTTACGGTTTATAAGATATATCTTTAGGACACATGAAAGGAAAATGTGCGCTTGTTCACTAGAGTTGTTACAAAAACTGCGCTTAACACTTTGGGGCCATGGGTGCGTTAAAAGAGTAACAATGAAAAAGAGTAGCCCAAGAGTCTATCGGTTCAATATCAGTGGAAGCTATGCACAGATAGCCCTTGTGTAGCATTGTGAGAATTTCCGAACAAAGAAACAAGATGATATTAACAAAAAAACAAAAGAAAAATCGATAAAGTTTATTTCCAGCAGGAGTAACACCTGGAGAGAATAAAAAAGAAAACTCAAAACATCGTAAATATAATTAATTAGTAGATATTAATACTTCATTTGTCGATATTTTAAGACACGTTATTCAATGGATGTATCCCCCCGTCTTAAACACTTCCTTATGCTGAACATCATTTTAATCGCTGTCTGTCTAAAATAATAATAATAATCTATCTTTTACTCCCACCCCCGGTGGCTCAGTAGTAAGTATTCAGTGTCATGAAGTTAAAAATCAGGTTTTGATGCCCCGGTAGGTAGAACACAGCTAGCCCATTGTGTAGCTTT
>NW_013768409.1:0-808 GCF_000517525.1 Limulus polyphemus
CGCGTTGGTTATATTTATAGTCGTGTGGAGAGTTTCTCGAAATGTCAGTTTTACGTAACAATGCTGACACTAACCCTAGCGTTTACATACACACATATATTGTTGATTCTTACACTTGAGAATCTTCTATAACTTTAGAGAATAGGCGGTAGTTTCGCAATACATATTTAACAGTATAAGTTATGTACATTTCTAAATATAAATTTAATCTAAGCAAACATCGATTTCAGAATAAATATATAATAATAAATCGGCACATAACCTATTATATAGCTTTGTGCTTAACTACAAACAAACAACTCATTTTATTTTATGATTTAATTTCTTCACGGATCGAAGAAAATGATATGTATTTTTGATTGTGTTTTCAGGGGTATTGTATGGTGAAATTAAGAATACAAGAAAGATGCCAAACCTGCAGTTGAAAGTGGAATAAGTGAACATTATGAAACGTATTTTTAGTGATGCTTTTTGGTAAACCACAGAGTTGTAGTGTTCTATCTTTACTATTCTGTAACAAATTTGTTGTCTAATGTATTGCTCTTTTTGCAGTTTTTTTTAACACAGTTCATTTGCTTCTCACGATACAATGATAATTGCAATTAATAATAAATAGTTTTAATTATGAGTAACAGGCAAGCTAGAAAAATCTTCTGTGGCCAGACTGCCCTAGGTCAACAGTTGGGTGCTCTCGCTGCTAGAAGTGTTTTCAGCTCTTAACTAAGAACTTCTGATGAGTCTGAGTCTTATTTCGATTTTACTAAGCATCAAAGCTGAAGTGTCTCACTTAAGGCTTCATGCATCATGC
>NW_013768410.1:0-807 GCF_000517525.1 Limulus polyphemus
CTGCGGGGTCTGGAAGGGGATTCCCGTTGCCTGAGGCTGATTAGGTCGATGGCTAATATATCTTCCTTGTGTAAAATACAGTAAATCATCCTTTAATGTATTTAATTCGCTTTGAAATTTACTAATGTTTTCCATTTGTACTTCTCGTCACTGTTGTTGACTTTCCTGTAGTTGCTGCTGACTTTCCTGCAATTGTTGGATACTTTCTTCCTGTTTCCTTTCTTGCTCCAGTTGCCACTGCTGTTGTCTCTCTTCTTGTTTCTTTTCTTTTTTCCTCCAAATTTGCTGTAATCGCCCTTCTTGTTTCTTTTCTCGTTGTTCTTGTTTCTTTTCTTGTTCTTCTTGTTTCTTTTGCTGTTCTTGTATTGCTGCCATCAAATCCGCTAAGCTGTAGTTTGATTTGGCACTTCTGGTTTCCATTTTTTTTTATCGGTCCCACTCTCTGACACCAATTTGTTACGTCTCTGGTCGTTTTTTAATTTCCCGTATAATTTCTTTTAGATGAAACTTTAGCGACACAAGTCCTTTCTTAAATAAAACTAGTTAATTCTTTCTCAATACAACTTTGCAATACACTTAATTTCCACAGTCACTTTAACTTAAACACACGCTATAATTCACAACGATTCACACACTTTACTTACGGTCACTACCGCGCTTGACTCAATTGTCCATCTCTTTCTCTGCCTGTCTGCAATTCAATTTCCGATTAATCTTCTCGCGGGCTCGGCATGGCCAGGTGCTTAGGGCACTCAACTCGTAATCTGAGGGTCGCGGGTTCAAATCCCCGTCACACCAAACATGCTC
>NW_013768411.1:0-1964 GCF_000517525.1 Limulus polyphemus
AGATGTTCCCCAAGTTCCACCCTCTCAACCGTTTCTATATTAGAAGTTAACAATAAATCTAAAATATCATTGTTTCTAGTAGGTTTCTTGACCAATTGGTGAAGAAAACCATCTTGAACAGTTTCCAAAAACCTTTCTCTCTCATGGTTTGACTCTTTAACATTTCCCAATCTGTATGCTTGAAATTAAAATCATCCATAATTATGACCTCATCAACAGCTGAAATACTTAATCTCATTGTAAAGTTTCTCACTAATTTCATCAGTATCATCCAGTAGTCTATAACAAATTCCCATTAAAAGCCTTTTTTCTTTATATCTCACTAATAGAAACACAAATGGATTCACTCTCCTTGCTATTATCTTTGATATCCTCAACTTCAATAGAATGTAACTCACAGAATGTAAAGCCACCTCTCTCCCTCTCTTCAGAACTCTATCCCTATTAAATAACCTATAACCCTGTATTTCAAAGATATTTCTGTCATCAAAATTTAGAGGAGCTAATTAATAAGTACAAGGGATTGATTAATGCATTTAAAGAATAAGACCATAATTTATATATGTGAGGGTTAGTGCCAAGAACTAATTGTGAGGATGAAATTATAAGAAGGTCAATAGGGTTTAATGCTAGGCTTAGTTTAATATACAACGATGAGCATTTAAATAGGGTAGCATCTGGCTTGTTTGCAAGGGTTATTAACCCATCTGTAAGGGAAGTTTTAAACTAGGACTAGAGAGCAGTAAGGGTCAGGATAAACTATATGCAAAAGAAAAATAAGATGTAGAGAAAAGTTTAGCATAGCAAATGAGTATAGAAGTAGTTATAAGGATAGAATTAACTGTTACTATTGTAATGCGAAAAATATAAGAAATAAAACAGATGACTTTAGAGCACTGGTAGGAATAGAGGATTTTGATATAATGGGAATAAATGGAACATTGTTAAATGTAGATGGATTGACAAGTCTGAAGCCCAGGTAACTAGTACTAACTTTGTAAGGTTGATAAGTCTGAAGCCCAGGTGACTAGTACTAAGTTTGTAAGGTTGATAAGTCTGAAGCCCAGGTGACTAGTACTAACTTTGTAGATTGACAAGTCTGAAGCCTAGGTGACTAGTACTAACTTTGTAAGATTGACAAGTCTGAAGCCCAGGTAATCTGTACTAACTTTGTAAGATTAACAAGTCTGAAGCCCAGGTAACCATTACTAACTTTGTAAGGTTGATGTCTGAAGCCCAGGTGACTAGTACTAACTTTGTAAGATTGACAAGTCTGAAGCCCAGGTAACCATTACTAACTTTGTAACATTGACAAGTCTGAAACCCAGGTAACTAGTACTAACTTTGTAAGGTTGACAAGTCTGAAGCCCAGGTGACTAGTACTAACTTTGTAAGATTGACAAATCTGAAGCCCAGGTAACCATTACTAACTTTGTAACATTGACAAGTCTGAAACCCAGGTAACTAGTACTAACTTTGTAAGGTTGATACAGATTTCAGCCCTTGGCATGTGCACATGATAAACTATTGGAGAGGAGGAAAACATGATAAACAGGGAAGGATGTGGTTGATAAACTTGAGGTTATTCTTTCACAAAGTATGTGGATAGGAGAGTCTACAGGCTAAATAGGGAAAATAGATGGTGCTACCCAGGGGCATGGGTGGAGAATATAATTGACAGAGCAAGAGATATAATAAAGGTGTCTAGCAATGATGCAGTTTTTTTGTGTGCACATAGGGGCTATTGAAATAGGGAAAGGTAGGTTTACAAAGTTAGTACTAGTTACCTGGGCTTCAGACTTGTCAACCTTACAAAGTTAGTACTAGTCACCTAGGCTTCAGACTTGTCGACATTACAAAATTAGTACCAGTGACTTAGGCTTCAGACTTATCAATCTTACAAAGTTAGTACTAGTTACCTGGGCTTCAAACTTGTCAACCTTACAAAGTTAGTACTAGTCACC
>NW_013768412.1:0-1937 GCF_000517525.1 Limulus polyphemus
TGTTCAGAGTAAAGCATACATGAGTCAACTGGAAGAATATACTACGTTCAAAGTAAAACATACATGAGTCAACTGGAAGAATATACTACGTTCAGAGTAAAACATACATAGTCAACGGGAAGAATATACTACGTTCAGAGTAAAACATACATAGTCAACGGGAAGAATATTATTAATTTCTCAGCTACTTGTAGATTTGTAAAATTACGTTCACAACATAGAGATTTTATACTTAATTGAAAAAGTGTCTGTGTTATCAAATGAGGCTAACATGAAACAAAGTAAGCATATAATTACAATGTTTGGTGTCAGAAATGATGAGATTTTTCCGAAATATACCTCATAATTTCATATCGTGATGCTTAGTGAAACTTGGGTCTTGACCTTTCGACCTTTAACCTTTCATTATCCTGAAAAGACAAATTATAATTCCTTTGAGATTTCTTTAGCGAGAAACACATGCTTAAATACTTCATGAAATACACTGCTGATTAAGCATCATGCAAAAAAACATGTTTTTATTTGGCCTAATTCTGTAAGCACGTGAAGCGTGTCATGCGCTTCAATATGGCATGTCTACAGCTGATGAAGATTCTCACTGAACCTACGTAAATTCACCATTCATTTTTTCATTACTGTTAATACGCATTAATTTTAAACAACCAAGTCAACTAATCAGAAAGAAAAGAAAATGTACGTAATATTTGTTGCGTGAATTTAATAAATTAAAACTTATATAAACGCACCTGACACGCACGTTGAATTACACATATATGTACATACATTTATGGTCATTGTAAACATATTGTCAGAGGACAACATATAATAAGAACATCTGGCAACATGGTTATCTTGGCTAGAGACTAAAAAAGCCTAAATATAGCAAACTATAGAGACGAAAATTAGGGGCGGATAATAAGAGACCGAGGCACATACTTGTATAATAAAAATATTGCTATGATTAACTTGAGAACCCAATTCAGATATCGTGCTCAGATTTTAATAACAACTATAGAAAATACTAATCCTTCCAAATCCAAGACAACAAATAACCCTACCTATTAATTCTATTAACGTTTTAATCAAACAAATTGAAACCTTAAACAAAAGTGGACTACTTGATTTATTTATTATTAAGTAAACAGATGTGCTTAATTTTCGTAGACGATTGACATCCATATACAGAGGTGCTTAATTTTCGTAGACGTTTGACACCTATATTTACATAATTATATCATTGTTACACCCTTTGTTGTACACATCCTATGTTTATCTAACTAATAGAACATGTACATAATGTGTTGTCCTGTATTCATAATGTGTTGTCCTGTATTCATAATGTGTTGTCCTGTATTCATAATATGTTGTTTGGTGTACATAATGTGTTGTCCTGTATTCATAATGTGTTATCAGGTATTCGTAATATGCTGTCCTGTCTTAATAACATGTTGTTAGGTGTTTATAATATGCTGTTAGTAGTGCAAGATATAGTTGTAGATTTCAATGAGTGAAACTAACTTTATACAAATTCACTAAACTTTAAATCCAAACACTTGATATATGTGTCTTACAAAGAAACACTTGATATATGTGTCTTACAAAGAAACACTTGATTTATGTGTCTTACAATACAAACACTAGATATACGTGTCTTACAATACAAACACTAGATATACGTGTCTTACAATACAAACACTAGATATACATGTCTTACAATACAAACACTAGATATACGTGTCTTGCAATACAAACACTAGATATACGCTAGTGTTTGTATTGTAAGACATATTGTAAGACACGTATATCTAGTGTTTGTATTGTAAGACACGTATATCCAAACACTAGATATATGTGTCTTACAATACAAACACTAGATATATGTGTCTTACAATACAAACACTTGACATATGTGTCTTACAATACAAACACTAGATATA
>NW_013768413.1:0-809 GCF_000517525.1 Limulus polyphemus
CTTACGTGACTAGTATCACGCCACGTCCTTCTCGAACCTTCGTGAATTGTCGGGAGACTACTAGATTGGGGGTAGCTGGTATATGTAAGACGGTCACAACGTGACGGAATAATGTGTATAATTGAATTAAGTATTGTGAGGCGAGCACAGGAGACATTCATTGAGAATTATAGCGTTTGTTATAGCGCGACTGTTGAAATTAAGTGTATCTCAAAGTTATATTCAGAAAGAATAAATCAGTTTTATTTAAGAAAGGACTTGTATCGCTAAATTTTTGTCGGAATGAATTTACGGAAAATTAACGAACGGAGACGTAACAATAGAAATAAAATTCATAGAACTTTGCATTTTTTGAGTACAAATATAAACGACCTTTTTTCTGCAATAGGTGTATTCTCCTATCAGAATGTTCTGTGTTCTGATATCTTCAGTCAGAATGTCCATCTTCCAATGAACTCTAGCCACCAGTTGATCATCTCAAACTTGTATATCACTTCCAATTGATGATCCTAATCATGTGGAGCTTACAATGCTCAATTTATCCAGATGTATATATATTCAGAAGGCTGAATGATTATTTTCTTTCAAACTGTTTTCACTTGTACTGTCTTTGACACACAAATAAACTTCATTTCCAAATCATAGCATCAACCACATGCCTGTCTTCCTAAAGAACACTTAAAAAATTGCTTATGTTAACTGTATTGTACATGTAGTCAGCCAGATAAAACTAAAATATTCACATTAAAGACCACAAAGTAATTTTTGCTGCTTCTTATAGTTTTATTATTGATGTCCATGGTAAATAT
>NW_013768414.1:0-1351 GCF_000517525.1 Limulus polyphemus
GGATGTGACTTCTAATGGGACTGAATATGTCTGCATTAGGGTTTAGCTGCGGGCTCTGTAAGGGGCTTGCCATTGTCTGGGGCTGATTAAGTCGGTGATCAATGTATCCTCCTTGTGTAACAGACAATAAATCGTTCTTTAACGTATCTAATTCGCTTTTAAATTTACTGATGTTTTCCATTTGTACCTCTTGCCATTGTTGTTGATTTTCCTGTAGTTGCTGCTGACTTTCTTGCAACTGTTGGAGACTTTCTTCCTGTTTCCTTTCTTGTTCCAGTTGCCACTGTTGCAGGTTTTCTTGCAACTGCATTTGATGGCAGCAATACAAAAACAAGAAAAGAAACAAGAAGAACGAGAAGAGAAATTACAACAGTTGTTAGAGGAAAAAGAAAAGAAACAAGAAGAACGAGAAAAGAAACAAGAAGAAAGACAACAGCAGTTACAAGAAAACCTACAACAATGGCAAGTCGAACAGCAAAGTAAACAAGAGAGACTACAGCAGTGGTTGGAGGAGAAAGAAAATAAACAAGAAGAGAAATTACACTGCTAAACTGTAGTTTGATTTTCCGCCTCTCGTTTCCATTTTTCTTCTTTTTTTTTCTATCCCACTCTCTGACACCAATTTGTTACGTCTCCGTTTGTTAATTGATTTTTCCGACGAAATTTTAACGACACAAGTCTTTACTTAATAAAACTGGTTTATTCTTTCCGAATATAACTTTACCGATACACTCAACTTCAACAATCGCGCTATAACAACGAACGTCAATAATACTTCTGACTGCAGATCAATTACTCACTGTCTACACACACATTACATTATTGCCGTCACGTCTTGACCGTCTTATATATAAAAGAATACCGAAGTCTAGTAACCTCCCGAGAATTCACGAAGCTTCGAGAATATGACGTGTTACTAGCGTCACGTGACCTCGATGACGCAACAATATATATAAGACCGGCCACGAAGCAACGGTGAGGTAATGAATAATTGAATGTATGCGGACAGAATATTGTTGGCCACGTGAGACGTGAGTTATAGCGTTTGTTATAGAGCGACTGTTGAAATTAAGTGTATCGTAAAGTTGTATTCGGAAAGAATAAACCAGTTTTATTTAAGAAAGGACTTGTGTCGGTAAAGTTTAGTCGGAACGAATTTACGGAAAACTAACTAACGACTGGAGGTGTAACAATATGTATTTCAAATTAATTCATAAGTCTCAGTCTAAAAGACCAGCACCAAAATTTGACTAAAATATATTTCACTGTGTCATTAAAATGATAGATATGTACACTGAGTGGTCACAAGTAAATAGACACCTAATTTTTCGTCATTTAACTGATTTTATGC
>NW_013768415.1:0-808 GCF_000517525.1 Limulus polyphemus
CAGTTTATGTATGATTGACAGATGATTTACTAATTATTTTATTTGAAAGTCAGATTGACAAATGAGAAATGTGTGCCCCCTACCCCTTACCCCACCAGTGATGTGGTAAATAAAAGGATCCTAAGTACATTATCTTAATACATCATAAACGTCAGCAGTACAAAACAGTTTTCCTTAACTTAACCCAGAAGTACAGTTTAAAATTTGGTTACCACCTGGTACCTTAAGAAATATTGTCAAATGCTTTAAAGGGGGGGAGGGTGAGTGATTGTAACTGTTTTCATCACAATCTTTATGACTGACAAGATAGTTTTGTTTGACAACCACTCAAAAAACTCAAATAAAGATTTAATACTTAGGTAGTATATACAAAAATGTTAATAAAATTAGACAATATTAACAGGTGTAAACTTTTTAAAATTTAGTGATTAATAAAGAAACTGTTATAATTTAATTTAAAAAATACCTATAATTTATAAATTACAAATTCCACTTATGACAGATTTAGCTGTGACATACTTAGGTCTGGATGGAGCATAACAGTCGTAAGGTTTGAATAGCATTTTTTTATTAAAAAAATTTATGCAACAAAATGATTGTTTTCAACATTTTTTTTGCTAAGGTAGAATAAAATAAAGTAGTTATTGTTACTTTTTTAAAAACTGTTCCATTTGCAATGATTTTGTGTTTCTTCACAAGTTGAAAATTTACTTGAGACTCTTCTTATGTTCTGTACACATAACGAATATGTTTATCTTGGATTTTTAATAATTTTCCACATTTTATCAGTGTCTCCAAATAACTCAGC
>NW_013768416.1:0-807 GCF_000517525.1 Limulus polyphemus
TAACATCAGTGTTTAGTACCTACTACAACATCAGTGTTGAGGCCCTTTTATAACATCAGTGTTTAGTTCCTACTACAACATCATCAATGTTTAGTACCTACTACATCAGTGTTGAGGCCCTACTGTAACATCAGTGTTTAGTTCCTACTACAACATCATCAATGTTTGGTACCTACTATAACATCAGTGTTTAGTACCTACTACAACATCAGTGGTGAGGCCCTACTACAACATCAGTGTTTAGTACCTACTACAACATCAGTGTTTAGTTCCTACTACAACACCAGTGTTTAGTTCCTACTACAACATCATCAATGTTTAGTTCCTACTACAACATCAGTGTTTAGTTCATACTATATCATCAGTGTTTAGTTCCTACTACAACACCAGTGTTTAGTTCCTACTACAACATCAGTGTTTAGTTCATACTACAACATCAGAGTTTAGTACCTACTACAACATCAGTGTTTAGTTCATACTACAACATCAGTGTTTAGTTCATACTACAACATCAGTGTTCAGTTCCTACTACAACATCATCAGTGTTCAGTTCCTACTACAACATCATCAGTGTTTAGTACCTACTACAACATCAGTGTTTAGTTCCTACTACAACATCATCAATGTTTAGTACCTACTACAACATCAGTGTTTAGTACGTACATTACTGTTTAGTACCTAATACATCATCAATGTTTAGTACCTACTACAACATCAGTGTATAGTTCCTACTACAACATCATCAATGTTTAGTACCTACTATAACATCAGTGTTTAGTACCTACTACAACATCAGTCTTGAGGCTC
>NW_013768417.1:0-932 GCF_000517525.1 Limulus polyphemus
CTAACAGTAATAGTAGACAGATATTTAACTTCAACAATACACCAGTCGTTAACAGTAATTATAAACATATACATAGCTTCAACAATACATCACTTTCCAACAGTAATTATAAACAAATACTTAGCTTCAACAATACATAAGTTGCTAACAGTAATAGTAGACAGATATTTAACTTCAACAATACACCAGTCGTTAACAGTAATTATAAACATATACATAGCTTCAACAATACATCACTTTCCAACAGTAATTATAAACAAATACTTAGCTTCAACAATACATAAGTTGCTAACAGCAATAGTAGACAGATATTTAACTTCAACAATACACCAGTCGTTAACAGTAATTATAAACATATACATAGCTTCAACAATACATCACTTTCCAACAGTAATTATAAACAAATACTTAGCTTCAACAATACATAAGTTGCTAACAGTAATAGTAGACAGATATTTAGCTTCAACAATACACCAAGGAGGTAATAAAAATTGTCCCAGTAATTATAGACTCATTATTCTTACATCAGTTGTGGGAAACGTTAGGGAAAGTCTGATAAAAGATGCTTTGCCAAATCGTTTAACAAAGTTTATAATTTTATTGGATAGTCAACATGGTTTCACTAAGGGCAAATCTTGCCTTACAAATCTAATGACATTCTTTGAAAAGATGAGGATAAGGGTGTAAATTTGGTGTATCTGGATTTTCAGAAACATTTGACAAGGTGCTACGTAAAAGGCCTGTAAAATGTTTTATCTCTATAGGTGTTAGGGATAAATTAGCTAATTGGATAGATGAAAGAAGATGGTTGTTATAAATGGAGTTCAGTCAAAGTGGATTAATGTTACAAGTGGGGTACTTCAGGGCTCAGTCTTAGGACCTTTGCATTTTTTTATTTATATCAATGGCATAGATGATATTAAGGTCTTGGG
>NW_013768418.1:0-801 GCF_000517525.1 Limulus polyphemus
GCAAAATATCTAATTTTTTTATTAATTCTTAAGATTTGTAAAGCAATGTTTTTCTCATGTCTTTTTTTTTTCTTTTCGTTATGTTGCCTATCTATCATGCAAAGTAATATTCATTTTGAAATTTCACATGCAAAATCTTTATAATGTTGAAATAGCTTTCAAACATTTCTTAAGAAAAAACTTTACATCTTATCTGTTATTTTCGGTAACTAATCTCTGTACGGGTTCGGTATATGTGACTGATCTCACAACCATCATAAAAAAATTAGGAAAAAAATATAAAATATGCCTCTTTCATTCTAGAATGACAAAAAATTATAACACGAAAACATAAATGTTTAGACTAAATTGCTTAAATCTCATAACATTATACATTTATATATATTTATTATTTTTATTATATTGACCTTTCAGTCGTGCTTGACTAACAATACAGAAGTTACAATGACGCAGCTCATGTGCACTCATGTTGCCATATCAAATAATATAAAACGGACCTTTGTTTTGTTCAGAGTAACCTTTCTTGGCTGTGTTTTAGTAGACTAGTATTTTGTAAAATACAGTCAAATTTCAACTATTATACATTATATATGTATATAGATTGTTGCTATTTTGAAACAAGTTCTTAAACTTATTTTTCTTAAAACATAGAACAGTAACTATAGTAAAGCAAACAATTATCTCTTCTAGTTACAACCTTTGTACTCAGTTGCTGCTTGACGAAGGATGGCCTTTAAAAAAATTGCATGTGCAGGATATGAAACAAAATATTTTTTTTAGATTTTATATATATATACATTT
>NW_013768419.1:0-808 GCF_000517525.1 Limulus polyphemus
GGCATGTACCACTTTTGGTTTACCTCGCCGACCACATTTTACCCGGATAGTCACGTCTGAGAGACGATTCACTATGTCATATGGGCCTTCCCATGGAGAAGACAACTTAGGAGACTTCCCTTTGGTCTTCCTGAAATTATACAACCACTCCTTGTCTCCTGGTTCAAAGCTGAATTCAGTAGATCTCTTATCATAAGATAGCTTCATCGAATCAGCAGACGTTTTCAAGTTTGAACATACTTGATGGTGGATATCATCCATCCTTTCCGATAACACTTTCACAAACTCTAACACACTCTCAGGCAACTCTTCATAAGGTGAGTGTCCCGTATGCTTGGGTCCCCTTTTAGCACTACATGTACTGCATGTTCGGCACCATTCTTCCACATCTCGCCTCATACCTATCCAGTAATATCTTTGTCGTATGTGACTCAATGTTTTCTTCATTCCGAGATGTCCTCCTGTTAAATTATCATGGAATTGACGCAGCACAACTTCCCATAACTTCTTTGGTATAACTGTTTGCCAAGTCGTCACTTTCCCATCGGTAGTTTCCCATCTCCGTACAAGAATACCATCTGCAAGCTTTAATTGGTCCCATTGTGCCGAATAGTGCTTTATCACAGGGCTTAGACTAGACACCTTTTCCCAAGCAGGGCGCACAACACTCGCTTTTAGAAAATCAATCATTGGTTTCAAATCTTGGTCTTTCTCCTGTTCTGCTTTGATGTCTATATTTAGTTCCACTTCATCATCATCAACTTTTTCAGTCGGCTTGACTTCTAGACCGATGGCACCTAATTAGTTC
>NW_013768420.1:0-1247 GCF_000517525.1 Limulus polyphemus
GTTAAATCTTGTGTCTTCTTTTTGTAAGTACACAGTATCGTTAAATCTTGTGTCTTCTTATTGTACAGTACACAGTATCGTTAAATCTTGTGTCTTCTTATTGTACAGTACACAGTATCGTTAAATCTTGTGTCTTCTAATTGACATTACACAGTATCGTTAAATCTTGTGTCTTCTAATTGACATTACACAGTATCGTTAAATCTTGTGTCTTCTTATTGACAGTACACAGTATCGTTAAATCTTGTGTCGTTTTATTGAAAGTACACAGTATTGCTAAATCGTGTGTCTTCTTATTGACAGTACACAATTTTGTTAAATCTTATGTCTTCTTATTGAAAGACACAGTATTGTTAAATCTTGTGTCTTCTTATTGACAGTACACAGTATAGTTAAATATTGTGTCTTCTTATAGACAGTACACAGTATCGTTAAATCTTGATCTTCTTCTTGATAGTACACAGTATTGTTAAATCGTGTGTCTTTTTATTGGCAGTACACAGTTTTGTTAAATAGTGTGTCTAGTTATTTACTGTACACAGTTTTGTTAAATCTTGTATCTTGTTATTGAAAGTACACAGTATCTTTAAATCTTTTGTCTTCTTATTGACAGTACACAGTTTTGTTAAATCTTGTATCTTCTTATTGAAAGTACACAGTATCGTTAAATCTTGTGTCTTCTTATTGACAGTACACAGTATCGTTAAATCTTGTGTCTTCTTGTTGACAGTACACAGTATCGTGGAATCTTGTGTCTCCTAATTTACAGTACACAGTATCGTTAAATATTGTGTCTTCTTATTGACAGTACACAGTATCGTTAAATCTTGTGTCTTCTTATTGACAGTACACAGTATCGTTAAATCTTGTGTCTTCTAATTGACATTACACATTATCGTTAAATCTTGTGTCTTCTTATTGACAGTTATACTGTGCAATAAGAAGACACAAGATTTAACTACTGTGTACTTTCTCTTTAAATTTTTGTAAGAAGAGTGTACTGTCAAAGTTTTGTTAAATGTGATACATTCTTATTGAAAGTACACAGTATCGTTAAATCTTGTGTCTTCTTATTGACAGTACACAGTATCGTTAAATCTTGTGTCTTCTTATTGAAGTACACAGTACCGTTAAGTACTTAGTGTCTTCTTAGTTGTACAGTACACAGTATGTTATAATCTTGTGTCTTCTTATTGACAGTACACAGTATCTTAAATCTTGTGTCTTCTTATTGACAGGACACATTA
>NW_013768421.1:0-808 GCF_000517525.1 Limulus polyphemus
ATGAACAATTAGGTGTAACTCTAGTTACTGAATTTATAACCATCCTACTGATCTTTAGCCTTACTTGGTACAACTACTCCATGAACACTTAGGTTTAACTCTAATTACCGAATTTATAACCACCATATTCATCTTTTGCCTTACTTGGTACAACAACTCCACGAACACCTAGGTGTAACTCTAGTTATTGAATTTATAACCACCATACTCATCTTTAGCTTTTCTTGGTACAAGTGCTCCATGAACACCTAGGTGTAACTCTAGTTACAGAATTTATAACCACCATTCTCATCTTTAGCCTTACTTGGTACAACTACTCCATGAACAATTAGGTGTCACTCCAGTTACAGAATGTAAAACGGCCATTCTCATCTTTAGCCTTACGTAGTACAACTACTCCATGAACAATTAGGTGTCACTCCAGTTACCGAATTTATAACCACCAAATTCATCTTTAGCCTTACTCGGTACCACTACTCTATGAACACTTAGGTGTAACTCTAGTTATCGAATTTATAACCACCATATTCATCTTTAGCCTTATTTGGTACAACTACTCCATGACAATTAGGTGTAACTCTTGTTACTGAATTTATAACCAACATACTCGTCTTTAGCCTTACTTGGTACAACTGCTCCATGAACACCTAGGTTTAACTCGAGTTACTGAATTTATAACCAACCTATTTGTCTTTAGCCTTACTTGGTACAACTACTCCATGAACACCTAGGTGTAACTCTAGTTACCGAATTTCTAACCACCATACTCATCTTTATAGTTATTTGGTACAACAACTCCACGAATACA
>NW_013768422.1:0-2227 GCF_000517525.1 Limulus polyphemus
TGCTTTTGACATTAAAAATATATTTTGACGTCATCTTCACCTTCCGTTTTATACCTATAATTCTATAATACCGAAGAATTGTTGAAAATAATGACAGCGCATTTAACACCGAATACTAGATACACATTTTACGGTTGCAATTCTATAGTTCATTAGATAAATTCGTTATAATCTTGATTATCACATGTTTTACTGTTTTTATGCGTGTTTTAAAACTATAAAGTACTAACATTATTCGTATATAAAAGTTAGCAGAATGGAAGTTCGACCCTTCATATCAGTTGGTGGATGTTTCCTGATTTATCTGTCAATTGGAACACCACTAACGTTTGGAAACCTCACTCCTTACTTAACTTCTTACCTGAGACAAAGAGTCAAGAAGGACACAACATATGAAGAAACTAGCTGGATATTCTATGCATTTATCTCTACATGTTCACTGCTTTATTTTGGTGGCAAACTAAGTTGTCTCATTGGACGTCGTTGGAGCATGATTATTGGTTCTTGTATTTTTAGGTAAGATGTACATTTACATATGTATTTAATAATAGTAACTGATAAAAACAATTCCAACAAGGTTATTAAAATCATGGATGTAAATAATAACAATACACCTGTAAATAACCAAAGTCTATCTTCAGCAAATCTATGAAAATGACAACTGAACAATCTTTACATGAATTACTGATATAAAAATAGAATGAATAGTGTTAGAAAACTTATAAAATATTCAGTTAAAAAAAAAAGAGATATGTTGCGTCAGCAGTCACATGACTACAGTGACGCAACGTTTCTTACTTTGTCGAAGGTTCAAGGTCTTACTAGAAATAGGTTACGCTGGTATATAAAAGAAGGGAGATGTAATGTGTGTGTAGATAGTGAGTAATTGATCTGCGGTCGGAGTATTATTGACGTTCGTTGCTATAGCGTTTGTTTAGCGAATATAACTTTACGATACACTTAATTTCAACAATCGCGCTAAAACAAACGCTCAACTTCAATAATACTCTCTGACTGCAGATCAATTACTCACTGTCTACACACATTGTCGCGTCACGCCATGACCATCTTATATATATCAGACCACCCCCCAATCTAGTAAATGCTAGAGCACTCCCGAAGGAACGGGATAGTTCTAGAAAGCAGGTGGCGTGACACTAGTCACGTGACCTCGCTGACGCAACAATATCAATAAATATTTTTCTAGTTTTGTTGTCTATATGCATTTCATTTTACACTTTCAGTACATAGACTAACAACGTTAAGTTATACTTTTGTTGCTAAGCAACATGACATAAAAGCCATTGTTGGGACATAGTGTTACCAAACGCACTGGCTTTTTTTATATATTAGAAGTTGTTAATCTAACTGAGTTTTACCAATAATTACTCTTTGAATACGCCACGAATTTATTTCATGAATAATATTCATTTTGATTGGCTCACAAAGGACTTTACTGACACCTGACTGCACTTTTCTGCCTCTTTGTTAGTCAAGTTTGATTTTGCAAACTTTATTTAGTTCAGTTAACTATGAAATGTGAGGTTAGGGTATACTATAGTGTTACGTCTCCGTTTTTTTTAATTGATTTTCCGTAACTTCGTACCGACGAAACTTAAGCGACACAAGCCTTTACTTAATAAAACTGGTTTATTCTTTCCGAATATAACTCTGCGATATACTCAACAATCGCGGAAAGAATAAACCAGTTTTATTAAGTAAGGACTTGTGTCGCTAAAGTTTCGTCGGAACGAAGTTACGGAAATCAATTAACGACTGGAGGCATAACAAACTGGTGTCAGAGAGTGGGACAAAAAAATGGAGACGAGAAGCGGCAAATCAAACTACAGCAGTTGCAGAAAACCTGCAACAGTGGCAGCTC
Organism: Limulus polyphemus; assembly: GCF_000517525.1. NCBI lineage: Eukaryota > Metazoa > Arthropoda > Merostomata > Xiphosura > Limulidae > Limulus > Limulus polyphemus. The sequence continues at coordinate 1,883 of NW_013768422.1, forward strand.
GAACAGCAGAATAAACAAGAGAAATTACAGCAGTTGTTGGGGGAAAAAGAAAAGAAACAAGAAGAGAAATTACAGCAGTTGTTAGAGGAAAAAGAAAAGAAACAAGAAGAACGAGAAAATAAACATGAAGAGAGACAACAACAGTTGCAAGAAAACCTGCAACAGTGGCAGCTCGAACAGCAAAATAAACAAGAGAGATTACAGCAGTTGTTGGAGGAGGAAAGAAAATAAACAAGAAGAGAAATTACAGCAGTTGTTAGAGGAAAAAGAAAAGAAACAAGAAGAAAAATTACAGCAGTGGCAAGAAAACCTACAACAATGGCAGCTCGAACAGCAAAATAAACA
>NW_013768423.1:0-807 GCF_000517525.1 Limulus polyphemus
CTCTGAAGACGCTTGTTGAGTCTAACCCAAGACAACACACACGTGAAATGACTCTGAAATTGCATGTCTCCCATGAAACAATACGTAAACATCTTAAGGAATATGGGTAAACTCCATAAAGAAGGTGTTTTGGTGCCTCACGAACTCTCCGATGATCATCGTTTCCAACGTGTGAAGGTTGCTTCGTCTCTTCTGGCGCGTGAACCGTTTATAGACAGAATTGTCACCGGCGATGAAAAATGGATTCTCTATGCGAATATTATACGTTCATTTCTAGATAAAAACCACTTCCAACCCGAAAACCTGGACTCCATCCGCAGAAAGTGATGCTTTGCATTTGGTGGGACACCAAAGGAGTAATTCATTTCGAACTACCCAATCCACAACGAACTGTCAATGCAGAGATCTATAGTCAGCAACTGGAACATTTAAATCAAGCCCTTCATCAGAAACGCCCTTCAATCGGAAAGGTGTTCTTCTTCTCCACGACAGTGCATGTCCACATGTGGCATGTTTGACGCAACACAATATTATGGAGTTGGGTTGGAAAGTTCTCTCCCACCCACCATATTCTTCAGATATGGCACAATCAGATTACCATCTTTTTCGTTCGCTGCAACACCATCTTTTTTGCTTCAAAGCCAAGTGATTTCTTTAATCAGGGCATTAACAATCTGATTGTAAAATGGAATAGCATCATCGATAAGAATGGAGACTATTTTATTTTGATATATAAGTTGTTATGGTTTTTCATCTAAAAAAAAACGACATCAATTTTCTGACGACCTAATATAAAGCATTGCCATC
>NW_013768424.1:0-808 GCF_000517525.1 Limulus polyphemus
ATTATTTATCGTTAAAATAATATTTTTTTCGGTTAGTAATGTGAATGACCTTTGTTTATACGTATAACAAATCTGCAAAGATATACATGTAGAAATATTTATATTACTGTTGTTATCCAAAGAAAAAGGCAAGGACAATATTGAATAGAATATTCAACAGCCCATTTAGCGATTACAAGAAATACAATATTTTGAAATATCGTGACTGTCAACTTAAGGGGCTCAAGAAAAGGATTAATGTATATAATAGTCAATGGCATAACTTTGGTTTTAAAAGTATCGAGAGGAGGTGGATGTTCTGCAGAAATACACCCTGAGATTCGTGCTTAAATTTATATATAAATTTGGTTTCCATTGGGTCTTAGTGTGACGTAATCAGTTCAGCCTATAATGAAAAATACAGTTGTGGTGTGTTAATACGTGAACAGACAATCCCCCATTAAAGATTGCTACGCCAAGACAATGGTTCATGGCAAAAGATATTTTTAAAACAATGTACACCTGTATTAGAAATCAATGTTGTCTACATATTTCTTCAGACCACAATTTCATTTTAGTATTGTCATCTCCCAACTGACCACTGGTTCTGAGTGATGATGAAAGCATTCCATAAAGGTAAAAAACATAAGATCCCAAAATGATCAGTTTTACCTCAACAGAGAGAAGAATCTCGACATTTGTGTCTACCATGGAGGCATAAAAATCCAGAAAAACGGTACATTACGGCTAAGTTTGTTTGTTTGTAATTTCACGCAAAGCTACACGAGGGCTATCTGCGCTAACCGTCCCTAATTTAGCAGTGTAAGAC
>NW_013768425.1:0-808 GCF_000517525.1 Limulus polyphemus
GTGTCTGAAAGAAATTATCGTGGGTAATCCTCGAATAAGTTCGCGCGAAAATAAACAAATCAAGAAAATATCAATGTTGATATCATTTCTTTCTATATTAATGTACGCATCATCATCTAGGTAGAGGCTTAGTATTCAATGTGTTTTCTGAAATGTGAAGAAAGTCAAACTCTTTACTGTTTTTTTAAATGTCTAGTTGTTAACCATAGCAACGTACTGTTCTTCTAGATCACTTAGTGTCCAGTGATAGTATCTACTACTGTACTGTTTCTTCATTTGCAAAAATCTATATACTGGTTTGCTTGTTCTTCATTTATTTTTCACATAATTTACTCTACATTGAGTTTCAAAGTTCAAAACTTTTACTGCTATTTGCGTTTGTTATGTGTCTGGTTGCCAACTTTATTTCTATCTACCGTATTGTAGATAACACAGTTTCCAGTTATCAAATTTATATACTGTGTTGTTTTTCTAGTTTACCATTTGACTAATTGTTATTTCGTTTTCAGCTATAACTTGTAATTTACAGGTGTTTGCATGCTATTGATTGTTTTTATTTCATACTTGGATAGAATATATTTTTCAGTACAGAACATGTTAGATACGCTAAAATGTTTTTGTGAAAAACACAGCAAAACTCCAAATGAACAAAACTATCTTAATATTTAATACTGCTATCAATGTGTTTATGTTGTAGGAGGGAGAAGGAAGAAATGAATAATGTTGATGTGCTGTAGACAGGTTCCACGGAAACTTAATAATTATTTTCGTTGCTGTAAAAAGAAGAAAATGCTCAGGTTCAACGTGG
>NW_013768426.1:0-1006 GCF_000517525.1 Limulus polyphemus
ATGACAACTAGGAACTGTACGTAGCGTTGTGTATTTGTAGCCAGATATAGGACATCTAGGAATTGTACGTAGCGTTGTTTATTTGTAGCCAGACGTAGGACAACTGGGAACTGTACGTAGCGTTGTTTATTTGCAGCCAGATATAGGACATCTAGGAACTGTACGTAGCGTTGTTTATTTGTAGCCAGACGTATGACAACTAGGAACTGTACGTAGCGTTGTTTATTTGTAGCCAGACATAGGACACCTAGGAACTTGCGTAGCGTTGTTTATTTGTAGCCAGACGTAGGACATCTAGGAACTGTACGTAGCGTTGTTTATTTGTAGCCAGACATAGGACATCTAGGAACTGTACGTAGCGTTGTGTATTTGTAGCCAGACATAGGACATCTAGGAACTGTACGTAGCGTTGTTTATTTGTAGCCAGACGTAGGACATCTAGGAACTGTACGTAGCGTTTTTTATTTGTAGCCAGACGTAGGACATCTAGGAACTGTACGTAGCGTTGCTTATTTGTAGCCAGACATAGGACATCTACAAATTGTATATAAGGTTGTTTATCTGTAACTGGGTATAATAATAACTGGACGAGCGTGATTAGTGGTCAGCTTGCATGACTGGTGGTTCATGTTGCCTGACTGGTGGTTCATGATTCGCATACAGTTGCAGCAAAACTGCGCTCTGCAGTTAGTCGCTGTAGGAATGGTATAATAGTAACAGTTAGATCTCACTATTCGGTCAGACAAGAGTAGGCTAAAAGTTATCCGGGGGGGTGGGTAATGTTGACTATCTTCCCTCTAGTTTATCAGTTTAGTGTTAGGACAGCTATGTGTAGATAGTACTTCTAGTTAACCATCTTGATAAACTAAAGGGGGGTTTAGTGTTAGGACAGCTATGTGTAGACAGTACTTCTAGTTAACCATCTCCACTTTAGTTTACCAGTTTAGTGTTAGGAAAGCTATGTGTAGATAGTACTTCTAGTTAACCATCTCCCCTTTAGTTTATC
>NW_013768427.1:0-1749 GCF_000517525.1 Limulus polyphemus
ACATACCAGTAAGGGTTAGATGTGTGTGTGTTTATGTATATATGTCAGTAATAGATGACATACACAATTCAAGTATTATTTTCTACACGTAGTCGAGAATATTGCGGGTTGAATACTGAAACACAACCATAAGATTTATGTTTTAAAAATACAATTACTACATTTTTGTATGTTTCATATTTTGATACCTAAGTAACAGACGTACAAACACTATATAAAAGAAGGCTTACCATTAACAAGCATCTTGATATTCCAGCTGTCATTTCCGAATGAGTTCTCTACAGAACACGTATAGAGGGCAGCATCTTGAGTTTGAATATTTCTGATGACGAGAGTAGAGTTAGTCCCAACTGTAGTTTCTTTACTGTAAGTTTCGTGGCTGTAGTGATACAGAAAACTCAAGTTTAAAAATAAAACTTCGTATGAGATTAGAACCGATATATTATTAAATTATTTTGATATTTACGTCAAACAAGAAAAGTTAAATAACCTTACCGGTTCGACCAAGGTTCCAACGCATGATTGTTTTTAAGCCATCTAACCACTAGAGGTCGCTCTCCTGTTACAATACATCGTACACTCTTTGTGTATCCACGCTGCACAGTAACAATTTCGCTATATTTCTCAATAGATGGAATCACTGTCGAAAACAAACATAACACTTGATGCAATAACAACTTAAATATAAAACGTTCATATTTTGAAATAAAATTATAAATAAACTAAAAAACACAGTTTAGTAAGTTAAGCATTCTTTCCTACAACAGATATTCTTTATATCGTTTGTAATGAATGATATTCTGTTACCAAGCCTATCGTTACTTGATACTAGTAACAACTTTATTTAACTAACTATTAAGCATATCGTTACTTGATACTAGTAACAACTTTATTTAACTAACTGTTAAGCCTATGTTGGTATCGTTACTTGATATTAGTAACAACTTTATTTAAAATATGAGAAATAATCTTAAAGTATGAAATATCTGAAACAAAAATAACTCTAGATCTTTATATCGTCTGGAACATTTTGTCATGAATGTTTTAATAGTTAGTTAAATAAAGTTGTTACTAATATCAAGTAACGATACCAACATAGGCTTAACAGGTTAGTTAAATAAAGTTGTTACTAGTATCAAGTAACGATACCAACAGAGGGTTAACAGTTAGTAAATAAAGTTGTTACTAGTATCAAGTAACGATTCTAACATAGGCTTAACAGTTAGTTAAATAAAGTTGTTACTAGTATCAAGTAACGATACCAACATAGGCTTAACAGTTAGTTTAACAAGGTATTTTTATCAGAGTTAATAGTCTTTGAATACTCGGAGAGTTACTAAACCGACACCCGAATAAGAAGTATTACCGTGGACAGACAGACGGACAGCTTTCTCCAACTTTTCTCCCACTCCGTTATCAGCCTGACACAGGTACGTTCCTGAATCTGTCTCCTTAACGTCGTTAATCACCAGTGTTCCGTTGTCCAACACTTTCATCTTGTAGCTCCTGGAGATTGGAGTGTAGGAGCCTGAAGGATCTGAAGAATATTGGTAGTTATTGTAAGGTATTCTGTACCGCCATGTAAACAACAGTTTGTGAACTATTATTTTAAAATTGTAGCAGGATCGATTATTTACAAGTAAGAGAGGTACAAATTAATTGAACAGAAATGATTCCTAACAATAATAAATAAACTTAGTTTTCACAAAAAAAATACATTTCGAAGTCCAAGTTCAAGGGAGGTCCAAT
>NW_013768428.1:0-1457 GCF_000517525.1 Limulus polyphemus
TCCATGAACACTAAAGATGAGTATGATGATTATAAATTCGGTAACTGGAGTTAAACCTAAGAAACCTAAGTGTTCATGGAGCAGTTGTACCAAGTAAGGCTAAAGACGAGTATGTTGGTTATAAATTCAGTAACTAGAGTTACACCTAATTGTTCATGGAGTAGTTGTACCAAGTAAGGCTAAAGATGAGTATGGTGGTTAGAAATTCGGTAACTAAAGTTACACCTAGGTGTTCATGGAGTACTTTTACCAAGTATGGCAAAAGATGAGTATGGTGGTTGTAAATTCGGTAACAAGAGATACGCCTCGGTGTTCGTGGAGATGTTGTACCAAATAACGCTAAAGATGAGTATGGGGTTACACATTCAGTAACTAGAGTTACACATAGGTGTTCATGGAGTCGTTTTTCCAAGTAAGGCTAAAGATGAGTATGATGATTATAAATTCGGTAACTGGAGTTAAACCTAAGTGTTCATGGAGTAGTTCTACCAAGTAAGGCTAAAGATGAGTATGGTGGTTGTAAATTCGGTAACTAGAGATACGCCTCGGTGTGGAGATGTTGTACCAAATAACGCTAAAGATGAGTATGGGGTTACACATTCAGTAACTAGAGTTACACATAGGTGTTCATGGAGTCGTTTTTCCAAGTAAGGAGCTCGAGTTACTGAATTTATAACCAACCTATTCGTCTTTAGCCTTACTTGGTAAAACTACTCCATGAACACGTAGGTGTAACTCTTGTTACAGAATTTATAACCACTATACCCATCTTTAGCCTTACTTGGTACAACTACTCGATGAACACCTAGGTGTAACTCTAATTACCGAATTTGTAACCATCATACTCATCTTTAGAGTTATTTGGTACAACAATTCCACAAATACCTAGGTGTAACTCTAGTTACCGAATTTATAACCACCATACTCATTTTTAGACTTACTTGGTACAACAACTCCACGAACACCTATGTAGTTAACGAACATATAACCACCATACTCAGATTTGGCGTTATTTGGTACAACAGCTCCACGAACACCAAGGTGTAACTTTAGTTACCGAATTTATAACCACCATACTCATCTTTTGCCTTACTTGGTACAACTACTCCATGAGCACCTTGGTGTGACTCTTTTTACAGAATTTATAACCAATATACTCATCTTTAGTCTTACTTGGTTCAACTACTTCATGAACACTTAGGTTTAACTCTAGTTACCGAATTTATAACCACCATACTCATCTTTAGCGTTATTTGGTACAACAGCTCCACGAACACCTAGGTGTAACTCTAGTTACCGAATTTATAACCACCATATTCATCTTTTGACTTACTTGGTACATCTACTCCACTAACACCTAGGTGTAACTCTAGTTATTGAATTTATAACCACCATACTCATCTTTAGCCTTACTTGGTACAACTACTCCATGAACACTTAGGTGTCACTCAGTTACC
>NW_013768429.1:0-808 GCF_000517525.1 Limulus polyphemus
CAGTGGTGGGCGGATCCGGCCTGTGGGCCGTAGTTTGGTGACCCCTGCTCTAGACAATCAGCTCAAAGATAGGGACGGTTATTGCAGATAGCCCTTGTGTAGCTTTGCGTGAAATTCAAACGAAACTCGTGTTTTGTTTTTTGTTAACTATATCGCCATTTCAATACCCGTGGTGAGCATAATATTGTTACGTCTTTGGTCGTTTGTTAATTTCCCATATAATTTCTTTCGGATGAAACTTTAGCGACAAAAGTCCTTTCTTAAATAAAACTAGTTTATTCTTTCTCAATACAACTTTGCAATACTCTTAATTTCCACAGTCACTTTAACTTCACGCACTTTAATTACAGCTTGACTCGATTATCTGACTCTATATCTCTCTGTCTGCAATTCAATTATCGCCATCACTTTATTTGCCAGCTTATATACTAAAATAGAGGGCGCCTAGAAAATACTGGATTATTCGTGATGTTCCCCGATCCTTCTACAAACTCATCACGTGTTACCAGCGTCACGTGACTTCTGCTGTCGTAACACTGCCCCTTCTATAGTATTGTTCATCCTGAACAATAGCTACTTACATTAAACCAATAGACAATTAACAATAACTTAATTAAATGTACAGAATTTACAAACACAAAATTAAAATTCAACAAAGTATTTTAATTTTACAGGATGTTTCTTCTTTCGTACTGGTCTCCGTCTCATTGGCTTCTGCTTCACGTGGGGTTCATCTGCTTCATCAGGAAATGTCCTATCATCAGTAACAGTCACATCAGTGGTAGAAACTTCATCGAGGGCTTCACTG
>NW_013768430.1:0-807 GCF_000517525.1 Limulus polyphemus
GTGTAAAGACCTACTAGAGGGTCAAATAGAAGGAAAAAGATACAGGAGAAGACTAAGAACAGAGTAGATAACAAATATTAAAGAGTGGACTGAGATAGCAAAATATGAAAACCTGGTGACAAAAGCACAGAACAGACAGAAGTGGAAGTTTGTGACAGCTAACCTTCCTAAGGATGATGATGATGACAGGGAAAAGAAGTGTTGTTGACAAGCAACAAAGGATGCAGGTAAATAATTTAGCAACATTTGGAAGTGTTGTATGAATAGGTCTATATTTTATAAGTCTAAGATACATGTTTTACATATAGTCTTTGCACACGGAGTTCCTGTCCATGTGGTACATGATTCCAGTAACTTTTTTACTCATTTACTCATATTTATTGTTTTTTAAATTTCTGATCAAAACACTGTTCCTGTGAGTTGCTGGTGTTCATGTTTATGGTTAACACTGTTAAATGCTGTGTATTTAGTGTTTGTAGGCTGTTCATTTACAAGTATTTCATGACTTATTTAAGTAATAGGTGTGACATTGTGACTCTGTTGGAATATGCACACAACCACATTTATACATTTATAATCATTTTGTAGATCTTAGATAATGTTATTGGGCAAGGTGGGCCATCACATTCCGATAACAGAAAGTGAAGGTGAAATTAAAGAGATTTAGAGCTTCCACATTAAAGCCATTTAAAATGGAAGAGAATTTTTTGACAGTTGAGATCCAGACTGTTGTCCCAGTGAGTATCATACACACAGTGTTGTGTTACCGTGCAGTCATTTCATATATCATACTCTGACAGAAATAGT
>NW_013768431.1:0-807 GCF_000517525.1 Limulus polyphemus
TTCACCATTTCCCTTCTCAAAACTGAGTAGAGTTTCTTCTTCGATGGTGGCTTCTTCAGGTGGTACGTCTTCAGCAGCATCATTTGTTCCTTTGTTCACTTCGTCCCAACTGAAATGTCCTGGACCGTGATAACGCCAAAGCCTACTGGCATGCACCACTTTTGGCTTACCTCGCCGACCACATTTTATCCGGAAAGTCACGTCTGAGAGACGATCCACTATGTCATATGGGCCTCCCCATGGAGAAGACAACTTAGGAGACTTCCCTTTGGTCTTCCTTGGATTATACAACCATACCTTGTCTCCTGGTTCAAATCTGACTTCAGTAGATCTCTTGTCATAAGATAACTTCATCGAATCAGCAGACGTTTTCAAGTTTGAATGCACTTGATGGTGAATATCATCCATCCTTTCCGATAACACTTCCACCAACTCTGACATATTCACAGGCAACTCTTCATAAGGTGGGCGTCCTTTATGCTTGGGTCCCCTTTTAGCACTACATGTGCTGCATGTCCTGCACCATTTTTCCACATCTTGTCTCATACCTATCCAGTAAAATCTTTGGCGTAGGTGACTCAATGTCTTCTTAATTCCGAGATGTCCTCCTGTTAAACTATCATGGGATTGACGCAGCACAACTTCCCGTAACTTCCTCGGTATAACTGTTTGCCAAGTCGTCACTTTCCCATCTGCAGTTTCCCATCTCCGTACAAGAATACCATCTTCAAGCTTTAACTGGTCCCATTGTGCCCGATAGTGCTTTGTTACAGGGCTTAGACTAGACACCTTCTCCCAAGCAGGGCG
>NW_013768432.1:0-807 GCF_000517525.1 Limulus polyphemus
ATTTCCGGAGTGTCCCTGCAATCATAAGCTGATAGTAATCATCTTAATAATGGCTTTGAGTGAAGCGTCAGTTAGATAAACGATACTAGTATTAATATTAGACCTTGGATAAAGGCGTCAACCAAATAAATGATAATGATAAGGTCTGGATCAAATCAAAACTTTAATCCATCCGCTACTTGAAAATTACAAACCCGATACTTGATGGCGACTTTTTGTTTGCCAGAAGCTTCCTATTTCTACTCAAAGGTACCCCGCTATCAAGTATTTGGTTGCTTTTTTCTGATTAAAGCCTGCTATATTTTTTGTTGTTATATTTCACGCACAGTACTGTAACCCAATTATGATAACATATGGAACGTACTTACCAGTCAGTGTTACCAAGTCGTTCCCTGTTTACTTCTTCCTTCAACCCAGTATCTGATGAAGATTATTCATACTTCTCACGTTGTGTATATTGAGTAGAAGTCCTCTTCCAAAGGCTCAAATTGATAACGTTGAATGTCAAGTTTATTATCTTGTAAATCCACAAACTTCATCTCAAATTTTACCCTGAAACCAGATTGACTCAATGCATGATGACAGACGTAATTCTTCCTAATTGTCATTAGTTCACGTTAATAGTTATTTAATCAACTTTCGGGCTAAGCGGAAGTGCAAGCAAAATATCGATGGTTTTGCGCTGTTTCTTGGCGTTTAGGTTATATTTACGAAATCATATTGTGTAGCATGTTATATTAAACTCTAAACATTACACTTCTGAAGAAAAAATCGATTTATAAATCTTTAATCAATATCGGTATTTCA
>NW_013768433.1:0-807 GCF_000517525.1 Limulus polyphemus
AGTGAAGCAAGCACACCCCTCTACTATGCAGGATGCAATGGCCAGAGCTCTTGAATTTGAATCCCACGTTTAGTCCAGCACAGTGGTACCAAGGTTGATACAGTCATAAGGATTCAAGGCCAGAAAAGGGCATCTTTCAGAGAAGTTTGCTGGCACTGTAACAAATCTGTGAACAACAGAGCTCAATGCTGGCAACCTCAACACAGGCGAGATGATACACCAGGAAAGGCTGCTATCCTGAAAGGTTGTTGGAACTGTGGAGAGCAAGGACATATGAGGAGCCAGTGTAAGATGAATACCACGAATAAGTCTGCTTCGGGAAACCAGTAGTGATTGGTGCTGAGGGACGCCCACCAACCCCATTGTGAAAATCCCAACAGCTAAGTGTAAAATAGCAAGCACACATAGTGTCTACTTGACAGGAAAGCTGGATGGTCAAAGGTGCAACTTTGTCATAGATTCTGCGTCTCAGCAAACCCTCGTGAGTGTCAAGGTGCTGGATCACAAAGGCGTACCAGAAGCTCTTTGGTGTGACAGGACATTCTGCAGGGTTGTGGGGACCAGTGTGGGTAACTATCGAGCTCATGGGCATGAAGAACAGGCAGAAAGTATACTTGGCTGACATTGAAGACCAATGCATAATAGGATTGGACTATTTACTTCCTAGGAAGTGTGTAGTTAACTTCGATAAAATGACGTTTGGAAACAACAAAGGCCAGATTCCAGTAAGTTTTGCTGAATCCGTTGATCTTCATGTCACAGCACTTAATTCAACTACAATACCCCCTATGTCAGAGAAGATAATTT
>NW_013768434.1:0-806 GCF_000517525.1 Limulus polyphemus
GGGATGGTAGACGCTGGGACAGGAATTGGCAAAGTTTTGTAATAGCCACCAAGATGACTGGGATGTCTTACTCCCTCCACTGTTGATGGCCTATAGGACAGCAAGTATGAAACCACTGGATACACTCTAGCAAAGTTTATGTTTGGTCAGGAACTTCGGTTGCCAGTGGATCTGTTAACAGGACGCCCACCTTATGAAGAGTTGCCTGAGAATGTGTCAGAGTTTGTGAAAGTGTTGTCGGAAAGTATGGATGATATTCACTATCAAGTGTGTTCAAACTTGAAAACGTCTGCTGGTTCGATGAAGTTATCTTATGATAAGAGATCTACTGAAGTCAGCTTTGTACCAGGAGACAAGGTGTGGTTGTATAATCCCAGGAAGACCAAAGGGAAGTCTCCTAAGTTGTCTTCTCCATGGGAAGGCCCATATGACTTAGTGGATCGTCCCTCAGACGTGACTTTCCGGATAAAATGTGGTCGGCGAGGTAAGCCAAACGTGGTGCATGCCAACAGGCTTTGGCGTTATCACGGTCCAGGACATTTCAATTGGGATGAAGTGAACAACAGAACAAATGACGCTGCTGAAGACGTGTCACCTTGCAACTGCTGTTGTCTCTCTTCTTGTTTCTTTTTTCGTTCTTACTGTTTCTTTTCTTTTTCCTCCAACAACTGTTGTAATCTCTCTTCTTGTTTCTTTTGCTCTTCTTGTATTGCTGCCATCAAATCTGCTAAGCTGTAGTTTGATTTTCCGGCTCTCGTTTTCATCTTCTTCTGTTTTTTTCTGTCCCACTCTCTGACGCCAATTTG
>NW_013768435.1:0-804 GCF_000517525.1 Limulus polyphemus
TATATATATATATATATATATATATATAGGAGAATTAATTGGATTTTCTTACGAAGTCAGATATTGTTATAATCATTTTTACTTAGCATGGTTACCGAAACTTTAGGAAAACAAAGTTGAAAAATACGAAATAAAAAGTCTTATCACTCACTTCTTAGTTCATTTTGGTCGTCAAGCCCATCAGTAATTACGTTTCCAAGTGTTTGTTTGTTTGAAGTTAAGCACAAAACAACACAATGGGCTATCTGTGTTCTACCCACCGCGGGTATCGAAACCCAGATTCTAGCATTGTAAGTCCGCAGACATACCGCTATGTCACTGGGGAGCTTCGAAGTGTTAACTAGTCACTATGGGTCATTATATTTCCGTATTTAACAAGAATGATATATTTTCCGTTCAGTTACGGAAATTTTTGCTTAAAAACCCGGAAATCAGTAATACAATACACACACACACACACGGCCCTAAAGTGTTAAGCGATTTTATTATTTTCTATTTATTTTTGCGGATTCACAGTCGGCTCTGTTCCACATCTTTCCACCTGTCACAACCGAACACAAACGGGAAGTTCCCGATATTAAGACGACACACAAATTGTCACAGAATTATGGTCTGACCTGTGAAGCAACTAATCTATCTTTCTAGTTCGAAAACACATTAGTCTATGATGTACGTAAACATTGTGCAGTGTTTATAAAACAGCGTATAGGATGGCTTATGACTATCAGGAGACAAATATGATTATTTCAAATATACAGTTTATTTATCTGTACTCAGTCCCGGTTCTAGTTTTCGAAACTGGGG
>NW_013768436.1:0-799 GCF_000517525.1 Limulus polyphemus
ATCAACTAAGTATATGATACTCCAAAACATGATTATAGGATATATATATCAACATTAGCAAACTACAGCCTTGCTCAAAATGTTTGCATATTGTTCTATATTGATGTTATTGTCTACATAGAGCAGTTGTTGAGTAAATGTCGAGTAGTAACAGAGAAGATAGAGTATTAACGGACAAACACGTATGAGTTGTTATTCTGGTCTGTATAAGTTGTTTTGAGCATTGTTCTTTAAACACACACAATCACACCTGTTTTGTATAAAAGGATGTGCTTTTGATATAATCTTTTTCGAAACAGATTAACTCTCTGTTCAGACAATTTCTCTGTACTTGGTGTAGAGTCATGCCTCGTCACGTGCCAGAAGTTATAGAATGTCAAATTGTTCGACTGTCCAGAAACGGGCATTGCCAGAACAGTAGGATACCCCCAGTGTACTGTATTCAAAATCCTCAAACGTCATCAGGAAAAGTTGTTCCAGGAAAGTCTACTGGTAGTCACCGAAAAACTACTGCCCGAGATTATCATCAAACAATGTTATTTTACAAGAAGGGCTATCTGCAAACTACTATTAACCAGAATTCACCGCCGTCAGTGTGTAACATGGGAAAGACAGCATGCCAGCTTACAGTTAGGCCACTGGTGGCATGTCATCTTTTCAGATGAATCCAGTTTCCGGCCTGTTAAAGCTGGATTCGTGTTCGTAGTTTTGCCAGGAGAACAGATGAGGGAAGACTGTCTTTCCCAAAAGGAACATACAGGAGGTGGTGCAGTACATGTTTGGGCAGCTATTCATTAAG
>NW_013768437.1:0-807 GCF_000517525.1 Limulus polyphemus
AGATTTTCAATAATAAGAAGAGTAAATAACAGTGTTCTAACGTGTTTTATCATTAGGTGAGTTTTTTAAATTATTTGTTAAAAATAATACAATGTCCACAAAACGATAACGAGTTCACTTATTTATTTAATAAACATTCCTCGCGGGCCTAATTTCATAAATAAACTTTTCAACATAATTCCCCAAAATAATATAGGTCTAACTTCAAACACAACCAAAAATTCCGATACTAATGTTACTAACGCCTAACTTACTTGGCGTATATTGATAAACACGCTAACTCACTGAGTAACTGAACAGCAGAATAGACGCTGTAACTTTCGCTTTTCTGACACTGAACTGAATCACTCGTGAAATACTCACTGAATTAACTCAATCATCATTGATTTCTCATAATTATCGTTTCTACATATTACACGAAACTTCTTGACGCCCAATCTTCACGATCTTTCCAGATCGTAACGTCGTGCGATCTCTAACAAACATTGAAAATATAGCTTACAACAATAGCATATCAACCACACTAAGTCCGCCATATCCATTGCCGACGACGTGTTTGAAACAGTAGACAGAGCTCAGGTAGCCCATTGTTTAGGTTTGCACTCAAACTAACAAACTAAGCCACAATGAATATTGTATTAGCAATGGTGTCTCACGAAGGTAAGGCTACGAATTATCTAAAGCCAACAACAGTAGTTGTAGTGCCTTAAGAATTTTTCTAACTTAGTGTTACGTCTCCGTTTCGTTTATTGATTTTTCCGTAACTTCGTTTCAACGAAACTTTAACGACACAAGTCTTTACTTAAT
>NW_013768438.1:0-807 GCF_000517525.1 Limulus polyphemus
AGTTTACATAAGGCTGAGAGCATATAACGCTAGAAATTAGGTTTTGATACCCGCGGTGGACACAGCATTGATAGACCACTGTATAGCCTTTCACTTAACAACAAATAACCTGATCAGTTTTGGCATTGTGCGAAAAGCATCGTCGGTACTGGATACGGCAGATATAGTGGTTGACATATTACTAAATATTCTTGTTTGCTTTCACAAATTATTTCTGAGAACAGGAGTATGGGTGGCATGCGGGGTGGTAATTTGCTTCAAATAAAAACTTAAGTATTTAACTAAAAGTGTAAAATGAAGCCACATAACGTTATATAACAGTCACAATTACCTTCTGTGCTCTATAAAAAAGTAATAAACTTTGAAGTAATTTATGTGAACATAATGTAGTTTCTTTACATATTGCAATCACTTATTTGGCGTCATATTTCTCCAAGTTGAAGTTTCGAGATTACCAGACGATTAGAATGCTTTCATGACAGGAGAGTAGTAACATTAGTAACTCTACACTCCTCAGACACCTTCTCACTACCTACTGGCCTATCTAAAATGAAGCAGAGAGATTTACATATCTGTAGTTTGACATCATTTAAATCCCTGGTAAAAAAACAATGTTTGTTTCAAGTTGTTACGTCTCCGTTTGTTAATTGATTTTTTTCCGTAACTTCGTTCCGACGAAACTTTAACGACACAACTCTTTACTTAATAAAACTGGTTTATTCTTTCCGAATATAACTTTACGATACACTTAATTTCAATATTCGCGCTAAAACAAACGCTATATCAACGAACGTCAATAATACTTCT
>NW_013768439.1:0-805 GCF_000517525.1 Limulus polyphemus
AGCACCTTGATACTCACAAGGGTTTGCTGAGATGCAGAATTTATGACAAAGCTGCACTTTTGGCCATCCAGCTTTCCTGTCACGTAGATACTATGTGTGCTTGACATTTTACACTTAGCTGTTGGGACTTTCACTATGGGTGTCCCTCAATGGCTACTCTTTCCATTGGTGCGACAACTTGATATAACTTCATTGAAGCACGTCCCTTATGCTTGGGTCCCCTTTTAGCACAACATGTACTGCATGTCCTGCACCATTCTTCCACATCTTGCCTCGTATCTATCCAGTAAAATCTCTGCCGTAGGTACTCAATGTCTTCTTAACTCCAAGATGACCTCCTGATAAACAATCGATCAATCTATCTATGCAATCGCGCTAGTTTTTCTCGCCAGGCTTATATATTAAAAAAGATGGTGCCTTGAACAAACTCGGACCTCCCCGATAATTCACGATCCTTCCAGAAACTCGAGCGCGCATGCTCCCAGCATCACGCGTCTTTGGCTGTCGTAACAGTACTTTACAATGTGTTTAATATTAAAAGATTTTGTGGATAGAACTATTAAACTTATTCTATTTTTTCACAGACCAGGAATCTTTTCAAGGTTTTATCATACATATCTTTTCAGTTTTGCGGGAAATCCAATAATCTTCTTTATGCCAGTTAAGAGCTTCATAGTTTTACTGTGTTAGGAACTTTTCAAAACTATGGTGTTTACACATTTAAAGAACCACTATACTATTGCGATTACCTTTGTTTCTTTTAAGTTTTTGCTATAGTATAACATTAGTTAACTTATATTACTTT
>NW_013768440.1:0-809 GCF_000517525.1 Limulus polyphemus
ATTGTTGCATTATATAATGTCTAGTATTGTGTAGGAAGTTCTGGATTGCTGTCAAGATATATATATGTGTGTGTGTTGAAAAGTAAAAAAAAAGATAGATATTGACTGAATGATCATGAATTCAGACATAAAGAGTGTACAGTGGCAACTTTCAAAGTGTAATAATCACAGATTGTATTGTAACAACAGAGTAGACAAGAATAATTTGTTGTGTCAATTGGGTTCTAAAGTAAGTGAACCAGCTTGTACGGACTTTTGATGTAAGAGAATTATTTAAAGCTCTGAATAAAACTGTGGTGGCCACCAGGGTAACGTAACTGAATTTATCACTGATTGTATTGTGATTACAACCACTCTATATAACCATGTTGACTGACTTTGATAAGTGGATAAACAGAGATGAGTAATTTGGGTTCAAAGATAGCAATCTATGAGAGTTTGTTAAACAACAAAATGAAATAAAGAGAGGAGAGAGAAGGAGAGGATAAGAATACAAATAGAGAAAGCAAGACATCAAGCCCCTTTAAGTCTCAAAAAGTGACATCCAAAGAAAGCACAAAAGAAAGGCCCTTCACTGCAGAAACCTTGGGGCAGTGCTAGGGAGAAAGTGGATCACAAGACCAAAGAAGACTTACAAAATAGTGGATAAAAAGGTAGTACTGTACCGGATCTATCAAGGAAGTTCTGCTGGGGAATTTAAACACATCACAGTACCAACAAAAAACTGTACTGAAGTGATGAAAAGCTGGCTCACAAGTCTATTGTGGGAGGACAACTAGGAGCAAAGAAGACAGCAGACAGAATCACTA
>NW_013768441.1:0-807 GCF_000517525.1 Limulus polyphemus
AGTTTATTTCTACTGGTAATCAGATAAGAGAAGACAGTGTTCTAATGTACAGTTTATTTCTACTGGTAATCAGATAAAACAAGACAGTGTTCTAATGTACAGTTTATTTCTATTTGTAATCTGATGAGATAAGACAGTGTTCTAATGTACAATTTATTTCTACTGGTAATCAGATAAAACAAGACAGTGTTTTAATGTACAGTTTATTTCTACCGGTAATGAGACAAGAGAAGACAGTGTTGTAATGTACAGTTTATTTCTATTTCTAATCTGATGAGACAAGACAGTGTTCTAATGTACAGTTTATTTCTACTGGTTATCAGATAAAAGAACACAGTGTTCTAATGTGCAGTTTATTTCTAGTGGTAATCACTTAAACAAGACAATGTTCTAATGTACAGTTTATTTCTACTGGTAATCAGATAAAACAAGTCAGTGTTCTAATGTACAGTTTTTTTTCTATTTCTAATCTGATTAGACAAGTCAGTGTTCTAATGTACAATTTATTTCTACTGGTAACAGATAAAACAAGTCAGTGTTCTAATGTACAGTTTTTTTTCTATTTCTAATCTGATGAGACAAGACAGTGTTCTAATGTACAATTTATTTCTACTGGTAACAGATAAAACAAGATAGTGTTCTAAAGTACAGTATATATATATATATACTGGTAATCAGATAAAACAAAACAATGTTCTAAAGTACAGTATATATATACTGGTAATCAAATAAAACAAAACATGTTCTAAGTACAGTATATATATATATATACTGGTAATCAGATAAAACAAAACGATGTTCTAAAGT
>NW_013768442.1:0-806 GCF_000517525.1 Limulus polyphemus
ATTCCTTTATCCCTTCTCTGAAACTTTGCTTTGGATACTTCCTTCTGCGTGTCACTCCTGTTAGATAAGAAAACTACCAATGCTGATAGTTGTTATGGCTCTCATGTGGAAGGTCACTTAATGTTGTTAAAGTTGGTCATCTTAAATGGGCAATAAGATGAATAGCTTGTTGTTCACTATACAATCTGTTTACTCTGGAAATTATTTCGAACCGAGCCTGTTATACCTCTCATGATACCTTTCCATCATATCTTTCTTGATTGGGTGTTGTTGTTGAACTGGCCAGGTAAGTTCCGGAACTGGATTTAATAGTAATATAGCTAGAGTAGTCCTGGAAGATCCTACATCCAGAAATGGCAAAACAATAGCAGGTAGAGGTGTAGGCCGAATATATTGGAATTCTTGGGCGAATACAGAAAGAGGTGAGATTGGTTTAATTTTTGCATTTACCATTTCCCTTTTTCTGTTACTGATATTATTTTCTACCTCATTGATTTTTCTATTACAATATTTCTGTACTTCTTCAGTCTTATTGATGTAATCATTCTCCACATATCCAACAGCTTCTTCAATCAGATTTCTTTTTATTCTTAATTTTTCTTTAAATATCATGCCTCTTCCTTTTAAGTTTTCTGTTAAATTCCCATCTCAAAACCTTTTGATCTTTTAATTTTCTATTAAGTTCTTCCTGATTTACTTTCACTTTCTGTGACTTCCTTCTAATTATTTATCACATTTTTTAAACTTGTACCTCTCTCTATCTGGTTTTCTGTCTCTTTTCTCTAATTATTTCTAGTAACGTTTCG
>NW_013768443.1:0-809 GCF_000517525.1 Limulus polyphemus
ATGTTATGTTTTTACTGCTCACCATTAAGGAGTTATCACAGATCGCTTCGAGTGTTAAGTAACTGATATTTTCATTTATTTAATTATTATTTGGAATCAGCAACGACTTTGGACCTTTTTTTTTTACAGCATATTTTCTCATGTTATGTGTATAGAAAGAACAATCAGATAATGTATACAGAAAAAAACATACTACAATTAAAGCTTTTGCGACTCTAGCCCCGTTTGTAAAAGTACAATTGCGCAAAAGTGAACATTTCTTTGAGATGGAAAATCGATTATCAAACATATTAAACACGTACAAGAAGCCTGTTGCAATACTTGTTTGTTTTTTTCGTTTTACGCAACAAGTCACAATATTTCAAGCTATTGTCCTGCCATCTAGTGGTCAAAAACATGTCATAGCATTTCAATCTACTTACCTGCCATCTAGTGGTACAAAGATCAATTTATGTAGTATTTTCGACTTACCAAATTGTAGGATAAATGCAGGTGTAATAAGTAAACTGCATGTTTAAAACTAGCAAAACATTTATATTTATGAAATATCAACTTCAAATGTCAAAACAATTCAAAAAATGCTAAACATACTCAACTAACATTGAAAAAATCATTTTTTGCACCACCAATTTCAAATACCGTATTTTTCGGTGTATAAGACGCACTTTTTTACCCCAAAATTTGATGACAAAATCTGCTTGCGTCCTATACACCGAAGGTATGAATAATATATATATACACCTGGAAAAAAGTTAAGCACCCCCAAATATTTTTCACGATTGCTTACTGAAAATAAGGTTTAATTTTCA
>NW_013768444.1:0-807 GCF_000517525.1 Limulus polyphemus
GACTGTTTCTAAATATGGAAAGAGGCAAGCCAGGCCACTGTTTTTGAATCAGTACAAGTGATATCTCAACAAACAGAAAGATATGAGGTTCTTATTTTATATTCTGGCTTGTCAATATCAGTAATTTGATTTCCTAATTTGTACGAAACTATAGACTTAGTATTTTGACGTCACAAACATCTAATTTGAACCAGTGCTGCAGTCAACATTTATATTTACTCTTAAATTAAAAATTAAATAATGTATAATACTAAAACCTAAATTAAAATTTACAGTTTGATACCAAACTTATTGACATAAATTCATGAAATAGTAGTTCAGTAAAATTTTGAATGCCAGTCAACAGATGCGATGACATGGCCTCTGACCTGTGACCCATCTGAAGAAGGTTAATAAAAATGTAAAAACACATCCATTCTAGACAATGCCATGGAAAAGACTGAAGCTATTTCAAGTACAAGTGCTTAAGAGGAGTTGCTGTACAGGGAAATTGTGCTGCGCCTCCTATTGATGGAGGGCAACCAATGTAAGATGATGCAATAATGTACTTGTACAGTTCACATTAATCCTATCTCTAGAGGTCAGAAGGCATGTCATCACATTTATAGTTACATTCAAAATTTTCTTGAACTATCTTATGAATGTAAGTGAATAAGTTTGGTATCAAAGTGTGCATTATAAGTTATTATTTTCCTACACTGAAAGTTAACATTTTCCTGAAATGAACATGTACTTCCAATAGATACCTCCTTTCCCAAAATAGCTTTTCGTGATTAGTTCTGCCCTCTACAGGTGCAAATTCTCAAC
>NW_013768445.1:0-804 GCF_000517525.1 Limulus polyphemus
TGTGAGTAAGCAAATGATTATGGAAACTTGAATTAAGTGTACAACTTAAGAAGAGGTCAAACGGATCCATGATTCTTGTTCATCCCCCAACTTCACTAACTCTCAGAACGATGTCGGTTGTGACAGAAATAATTATCTTAACAAACCATGAGGTCCTTCAGATTGAATTCGTAGGGTTCACTACTAGGTAACTGTTCGTTTTTTTTAGAACAAGCCGTGAAGTACCTGACGAGTCCTTCAGATTGAATTCGTAGGGTCCACCACTAGATGACTGCTCGTTCATTGTGTGAACAAACCATGAGGTACCTGACGAGTCCTTCAGATTGAATTCGTAGGGTCCATCACTAGATGACTGCTCGTTCATTGTGTGAACAAACCATGAGGTACTTGACGAGTCCTTCAGATTGAATTCGTAGGGTCCACCACTAGATGACTGCTCGTTCATTGTGTGAACAAACCATAAGGTACCTGACAAGTCCTTCAGATTGAATTCGTAGGGTCCACCACTAGATGACTGCTCGTTCATTGTGTGAACAAACCATAAGGTACCTGACAAGTCCTTCAGATTGAATTTGTAGGGTCCACCACTAGATGACTGCTCGTTCATTGTGTGAACAACCCATGAGGTACTTGACGAGTCCTTCAGATTGAATTCGTAGGGTTCACCACTTGCCTACTTCTTTCGTCTGACTATGTTGGCAGGTCTTAATAAGGTCTTCCGTCTAGTTGCTCTGCAACGATAACCCAATCTGTGGAGAATCCGCTAAACAGATTTCGGGCTCATCCCATCAACTTTGGCCACTT
>NW_013768446.1:0-828 GCF_000517525.1 Limulus polyphemus
ATTGTTAGTAATGTTTCTATGGAAGCAGAGCAGTGCCATAGACGAATATTTGTACAGGAAGCTTAGGAATGTAATTGTTGGTGTTTAATGTTTGTAGTGGAAGTTCACACATTTCAGTATTGTCAACAGTGTTAGTCATTGTGTAGTTTTGCGCTAAACGAAGCACACAAACAAAAAATAAATAGAAACTGAACACCATTACTAACAAAGGTAGCTTCTAAAAAACTGTATTGTTGGTGTTTAATGTTTGTAAAGGAAGTGACACATTTTAGTTTTATCAGTAACAAGCTGAAATACCCGTCAACTGTTTAAACTAAATTAAAATAATGTAAGTTTAACAACAATCGTATATTTCAAAGTAATAATTTGAACATAAATGCATGTCAAAATTTTAAAATTATAACAAAACTTCTTCATAAACAACATTTGTAGTTTGCTTTCCATCTACTAACAAATAAAGATTTTGAGGTGATCCCACCCTTTAACACCCATACATCTCATGAGAAAAGCATGTTGTTTTTTTTAGAAACAGTCCAGCAACTTTCATACTTTGACCTCGAATCCCTTTAGATTACTCAACATTGTCTAAAGTGTCAGCCTCCCAAGATTGTTTGAGATTGACTTAATAGGCTGGGAATAATTAACCAACAGGATTTATAAAACAGAAATAGGGCTGAGTTCAATTTGACCCCTTAGGACACTACCCATAGTTCATAGTGTTTACATATAAATTTTGGTTGAGATTGGTCCAAGAGACTCGGAGGAGTTAGGGTATAAACAAATACATATATATATATACATATATATATATATATATATATATATATG
>NW_013768447.1:0-945 GCF_000517525.1 Limulus polyphemus
TATCTTCCCCTTTATAGAATGATTCCTTCCCAGCACTACCTATATCTTCCCCTTTATGGAATGATTCCTTCCCATCTCTTTCTCTCTACATGTACTCGTTGTAAAAGTACATTATTCTTCTCTCAGTGGTCGTACAGAAAATGATGTCACAGAATCTTCATTTGGGATCATAAATTTATCTCCTAACAATTTTTTGTCTTACTTTTTGTTGAATTAAGTTCAAAGCTACTCGAGGGCTATCTACGCTAGCCGTCTCTAATTTAGAAGTGATAGACTAGAAAGAAGGCCACTAATCAACACTACTCACCGCCAACTCTTGGGCTACTCGTTTACCGACGAAAAATAGAATTGACCGTCACATTATGACGTCCCTACGGCTGAAAGAGCGAGCGTGTTTGGTGATAGAAATTGAGCTCACGACTAGCGGGTTACGAAATGAACACTCTAACTACAAGGCCATGCCAGGTCTAAACGTTCGTTGGTGTCCGCTTAAACCGATAAAATGTTCTATAATTTTATTGTTCCCTTATCAAGATGAATTTAATAAATTTATATGAGGTATATTGACGAACAACGATCAAGTTTACGGACTTTGAACGCTAAAATCTGGGGTTCGATTTCCGGCAGCGGACGCACCAAATATCCCAATGTGGCTTTGCTCAAAAGCAAACAAATAAACGAGATGCGTTAGACTGCCGAAATGTATAAAGTATAATAAAATACTAGAAATATCACAATAATAGTAAACGGTTCAAACAAAGAAGAGCTAACAATTGTGAATATGACAATTAAGGTAGTTAACAGTAACTAATGGAACACAATGTTACACTATATTACTAGCTAGCTGGAGTACCCGTCCCCTGGACAGTAACAGTAACTAATGGAACACAATGTTACACTATATTACTAGCTAGCTGGAGTACCCGTCCCCTGGACAGTAACAGT
>NW_013768448.1:0-806 GCF_000517525.1 Limulus polyphemus
TATGAGGGTTGGACTACTTACTACCGAGGAAGTGTGTAGTTAACTTCGATAAAATGACGTTTGGAAACAACAAAGGCCAAATTCCGGTAAGTGTTAAAATAGAGGTTGGACTAACCAGGTGCCATCAAGCTGAAGTCAAAGTGACTGAAGGAGTTGATGATGGTGAAGTGGAACCAAGTATAGATATTAAAGCAGATACGCCACAGTATTATACACGATTACAGCAAAGTTAAATGCGATTCGCAAAAGTTCCAAGTATATGTTAAATTTTGAAAGTCACGGTTTAAATACCAAAAGCTGTCGAAGGATTAGAAATAAATAGGCCTAAAATGTGTGTTAAAACGTAAACTAGATTGTAGGCCTATATATTAATTTGTTTTCCAAGTATATGTCTTATCTTCGTAATTCAAACCAATATAAAAATCTAGAAAAAGAACACAGAATTAGCATATAGTTTTATAAAGGACTGTGTATGGTCGAATACACAATAAACTACGTGAGGTTTGTTAAAGCTGTACTATATGATCAGATTTCACGTTCAAATGTTCCAGCTTTCAAGTTGCTGCATTAAAGCCTTTACGTTAATTATATATATTTAGAATTATTGAATTAGCTAATTTCAGAAACTAACAACACTCACACACACAAACGTATATGTATATATATATATATATATATGATGAATATGTGTATATGTTAAAGATTATTGAATTAGCTTATCTCGGAAGCACACTCACAAAGGTTATATTACGACTGAATTATGATAAAATAATACTATATATTAGTGTCCTAATATATTAACAATT
>NW_013768449.1:0-1589 GCF_000517525.1 Limulus polyphemus
TTATTCATTACTAATATATGGTTAATACATAGGGGATACAGAATCACTTGTTTTATAGTATTTATTTAAATTATTCATTACTGATACATGTTTAATACATTAGGGGATACAGAATCACTTCATTTACAGTGTCTATTTAAAGTAATCATTACTGATATATGGTTAGTACGTTAGGGGGATACAAAATCACTTGATTTACAGTGTATTGTAAATATTAAATATTCATGCATGTTTAATACATTCACGGGATACAGAATCAGCTGATTTGCAGTATTTATTTAAATTATTAACTACTGATGCATGTTTAATACATTAGAGGGATATTGAATCACTTGGTTTACAGTGTATTTAAATTACTCATTACAGATACATGTTTCAGACATTAAGGGGATACAGAATCACTTGATTGACAGTGTTTTTATAATTATTCATTACTGAAACATGTTTAAAAATTAGGGGATAAAAAATCACTTGATTTACAGTGTCTATTTAAATTACTCATTACTAATACTTGCTTAATACATTAAAGGGATACAGAATCACTTGGTTTACAGTGTCTATTTAAATTATTCATTACTGATGCATATTTGATACATTAGGGGGATACAGAATCACTTAGTTTACTGTGTCTATTTAAATTACTCATTACTAATACTTGCTTAATACATCAGAGAGATACAGAACCACTTGATTTACAGTGTATTTAAATTATTCATTACTAATACATGGTTAATACATTAGGGGGATACAGAATCACTTGATTTACAATGTCTATTTAAATTATCCATTACTGAAACATGTTTAATACATTAGGGGATACAGAATGACTTCCTTTACAGTGTTTATTTAAATTATTCATTACTAATATATGGTTAATACAATAGGAGGATACAGAATCACTTTGTTTACAGTGTTTATTTAAATTATTCATTACTAATATATGGTTAATACAATAGGAGGATAGAGAATCATTGATTTACAGTTTCTATTAAAGTTATTCATTACTGATGCATGTTTGATACATTAGGGGGATACAGAATCACTTGATTTACAGTGTATGTAACATATTCATTACTGATGCATGTTTGATACATTCAGCGGATACAGAATCACTTGGTTTATAGTGTCTATTTAAATTATTTATTACTGATACATGTTTAATACATTAGGGGGATACAGAATAACATGATTTACAGTGTCGATTTAAATTATTGTTACATCTCTGGTCGTTAGTTAATTTCCCGTATAATTTCTTTCTGGTGAAACTTTAGCGACACAAGTCCTTTCTTAAATAAAACTAGTTTATTCTTTCTCAATACAACTTTGAAATACACTTAATTTCCACAGTCACGCTATAACAAACGTTATAATTCACAATGAGCGACTCACGTGCTCGACTCAATTGTCAGTCTCTTTCTGGCTGCAGTTGAATTACATTGTTACCGTCACTTCTTACCGGTCTTTTATATACAAGAATATCGCATATCTAGTAAACACCCGAGGCTTCAGGAAGGAACATGAACGTTCTAGAAGCGCATGACGTATTACTCGCGTCACGTGACCCCGCTGTCTAACAGTGCCTTTTCCTT